>NC_072373.2:33190000-33422500 GCF_028885625.2 Pongo pygmaeus | reverse complement strand
TGATCTGCCTGCTTTGGCCTCCCAACATGCTGGGATTACAGTCATGAGCCACCACGCCTGGCCATAAACTGTTATTCTTAATAAAACCCTTGCAATGTACCAGAAATTTGTGTAAATGATATTTTATTTAATTTTTTACACCAACTCTCTTAAAGTAGACATTATTTCTCTTTGTAATAGTTGAGAAATCTGAGGCTTTGTAGAATAAGTATATCTCCTCAGGGGGTATAGGGATTTAAGGGGTTTAAGCAGGTTTAAGGCAGACTTCCCCTATAGCATTTGCTTGACTATATTATATATTGCCATTAAGATTTAGATGTCTTAAATAACACACTTACTTGCTTCTTTGCAAAAAAAAAAAAACAAAAACAACAACAACAACAAAAACACATGAAAGGGTGAATGTGTTTGTACATGTGTATTTATCCAGGTGTATTTATCTGTATAAGTATGAAATCACTAAGGAACCAAGACAACTTTTTAGCCATATCACACAGCAATGACCTATAGTCTCGCACATCATCCTTAAGAGAGTCCCTGGAAAATCAATCCAATGAATGTTCCAATACAAGACACAGTCATAAAATTCTCAATCTTAGACTCCACTAGTGTTATGTAACATTGGCTAAGTGGGGAGGAAGAAAGCAAAGTGATTTTCTTATGGAAAACATTATTGTATTTTATTAAAGAATATTGCCCAATGTGAACGGTTTTGCTCTAATACAGTTGAAAGCAAGGAAAGCATTTAAAAAGTTTCTGCTGCATTCTGTGAATTTTTACGTTATTTCAAAATTTGTAACACCCGAATTCATTGAATTTAATTTGACAATGCACATTAGCATCTAAAAATTAGGTTCAAAGGCATTGTCAATTGTTTTCTATATTGGAATTTCCATAAGAGTCAAATACATTATTTGGATGAGTAAGAACTGAACAAATCACAGGGGAATCACTGTGTTTTGTTGTTGTTGTTGCTGTTTATTTGTTTTTGTTTTTTCCAGATAGGTACAGGGCAACTCCTTCTGAACCATAAATAATAGCTAACAAACTGGTCAGATTAGAAAAACAAAATTGAGCTAATGCTACATTCAAGTGGTAAGAATATGAAACTTCTGTATGTCTTTTTATTTTTAAACATACTCCATCAAATTCATATTTTTTATTATATGAGCAATTTGCAATTTGGAGGATGAACCATATCACATTTGGGACTGTGAAGCATATTCCTCATAGAAAACATTGAATAGTATTTCCCTGCATGCGTGGATAATCTAAAGAACAAGAATTATCATTAAGAACTGTTAGATGAACAAAAAAATTGAACTCTTTCAAAATTTATTCTGATTTCTGCCAGCAAAATATTTAAAAATAGAAATGATATATTTTCAGTTTCAATGAAATTTTTTATTTAAAATGTCATAGCATTGGGCTCTATTTAGATGAATATCTTAAGAAACCGTTATACACCATTGCCACATTTGACTGAATTTTGTTGAGTATCACATTATAATTTAATGATAGAAAACTCTGCCTTTTAAGATTGATTCATAGATTTCTTAAGTCAATAAGAAATTAAAAAGAAATTAAAAAGAATCATCAACAAAAAGAAGCTGAATCTGTAATATCCTTCATGATTGTGCTAGCTATCCAGGGCTATTTAGAATACTCAGATATGTAATCACTTAATGGGCACA
This sequence comes from Pongo pygmaeus, assembly GCF_028885625.2. NCBI lineage: Eukaryota > Metazoa > Chordata > Mammalia > Primates > Hominidae > Pongo > Pongo pygmaeus. The sequence continues at coordinate 33,420,806 of NC_072373.2, read as the reverse complement.
AAAATATTTTGCAAACCAGTTGAAGACCATGGGCTTTAACTTCTTGGTAGCATATAGTTGACTTGTTCTAAATAAAGACATTGTTGTTCAATCCCAGTGATTAGAGATGGATCATTGACTAGGGAAAAGCGTTTGCATACTGAGTAGAGGATAAAGAAAAGTACCAAGGGAGAAAAAAACTCTGTGCTGTAAGTCAGGATTGAGTCTGGAATGTATGAAGCCGTGGCAGACTAGGTTTTACAACTCAATTCTATTTCCCCCCTTCCTATCAGAGCTTTGTGGCATTTGATTTCTTAAGGTTAACGTAGCTACTATCTGTGCAGGATGCAGGTCGATAACACAGGTCCCCCTTATTTAAAGTTGCCAGAACATCAGGAGACACCGCTGAGCCAATTTTGTAGCCAGAACTACCATTTGCAGCTTACATTTTGAAAAAGTGTAAATTTCAGTCTCATGTGACATGTTCTTTTGTTTCTTTTTCTTTTTTTTTTTGAATGGAGAAGAAAAGCTGGCCTATTGCCATTCCTGCATTTAAGGGTAAGTATCCATCAGAGGGGTCTGGGCTATAAAATGCTTAATGGCAATAAAGACTACAGCTCAGCTCCGCCGATGGATGGTGTTAGCTGCTTGGAAAGCAACCAATCTCTGAAACAAAATGAGAGGTGTGATCAAAAATAAGGAAGCAGAAATTAAAACATAGAGCTTCTTTCCAAGGTAATATTTATATAATACACTCTTCAGTGAAGATAGCATGCACTAAAATGATAGGGCATTAGCAAACATTGCCAAAAAATACCTAAGAGTAATGAGCATTTCCATCTAAAGAAGCAAAATCTAATTAATCAAGAAAAATGCACAAAAGTGTAATATGATGTTTTGAAACTGAAGACTGTCCTGCTAGTTTATGATAATTATGTGCCCTTAATTGGGTTTTAAAAATTACATTAGGAATAGAAAGTATAATCTTGTCAAGCTGTTAACTGCTAATGAAATATAGATATACATTTCAGATATAGATTTCTGAAATATGAATACCAAAAGCTGATACTAATGTAATTTTAAATACCATTCTTATGAAGCTGTATCACATAAAACTATTTTATCCTAATAGATGAGGTAAACTCAACCTTTTAATTGATTAACTACTTGTTGGGGAGCAGTGTTGCCATATTGTGGCACTTATGGACTTTCAATTATTTTCACTTTTTAATCTTAAACTTACTTAGATGTTGAGCCCATGATTAGAAAGAAAAACATCCACCTTCAATATGTCACTAAATTAGGAAAAATTTCATGTTTGCCTACTACACTAGCCAACTTATCTTTCTTTCAATAAAATGTAGACTCTGCCCTTCACTGGACCTATGTTCAGTCTTGAAATTTATGTCGAATATAAAATCTTAGTAACTCTTAAATGAACTTTTATAAAAAGAAAAATCTCCCATCCTGCTCGAAAGGCTAGCTGTGCAGAGGGTGAGTCACCGCCGCTTACTTCTTCCTTAATATTCAGTGTCATCTGACATTTAACACATTCCTGGAATGTAAATTTAGATACTCACCAGTGGGCCCAGAGCACAACCTTTGGCCGTGCATGCTTGGACTCTGAAGGAATGTAAACTCCAAGGAGCAAATCCATAAGCACGACAGCTGAGTTCTGAGGAATTGTGGATTAATATACCATCTAGATATAATCCATAACTCGTGATAACACCTGGGAAGATAATAATTGCCTTTCAGTATGACTACTAGACAATAGCAAAGAAGGTCTTAAGAAAGCAAGCACTCTTGATGTGATTTCTGGTTTCATGGAATCATTAAATCACAGACTCTGGTATTTCTCCTTGTCTAAACTCTGTCTCTTACCAAAGGATAAAATAGATGTTACCCTTGAATATCAAATTGTAAAGCTAATTAATACAGAGACAGAAATAGAACCCAACAGTTCCAGCATGAGAATCTTTCTATTGCATCCTGTTAACTGTTGTCATGTGTGTTCCAGATCAAAAATTAATAAGTGAAGCATACTTATAATTTGTATTGCTTTCTAAAAAAAGATATTCTTAACAGATATGCCCCAGAAGTAAATCGACCTTATTTGTTAATGCATTCTATATGACTCATAATGTATCAGGCACTGTTCTAAGCACCCGGTACACATTGGCTTCTTTTTAACCCTCTCTTCATAGCATTCCTATAACAGGCAAAGAAAAAAGGTATCATATTGGAGGAGAAACTGGCTTCCTACTGCACGTTGTCAGTCAGGACATTCAAAAGGGCATCTCTTTATATGACAAGGTCCAATCATATAAGCATTGAAAATCTGCAGCAACCCAATCAAGATAGAACATGAAGGACATAGACCCCCTTAGTAATGAAGATCCAGTGGCCTCACTAAGTAAAAAATTCCAAATAAGCTGGGTGTGGTGACTCACACCTGTAATCCCAACACTTTGGGAGGCCAAAGCAGAAGGACCATTTGAGCCCCAAAGTTCAAGACCAGCCTGGGCAACATAGAGAGACCCTATCTCTACAAAAAATAAAAATAAAAGAACTACAAACAAATGAACTACCAGCTGAGGGCAAAGAGAAGAAGTTGTAAATATCAGCTATGGTCTAACAACTAATCATATAAACAAGAATTATAAATGCTATCATATTTTATTTCTGCTTATTACACGGAGATTTGTATATTGTAACCAATTTTCCTTCCTCCTTTCCCCATTGATTCATGTAAATAGGGTTAGTGGGTATTAATTTATAGTTTAGTTTTTTTATGTTGAAGAATATCCAGGTGGGTTGTGCCTGAACTAAAAGGGGAATTAACATCACCCAGATAAGAATGTGATGAGGGAGGTGAGGGCACCGTCATTTGTACAAAGCATAGTAGTATCATGTTCATTGGAAGCATAGAGTGATTGCTATTGGTAATGAAAGGTAGTGAAAAGTACAAGGGTGTGTGTGAATGCCGAGTAGCTAAGAAGGTGATACATCTGATGTCCGCCCCAGCTACACATCCACGCTTCTATAGCCTGTTCTGTACGGCTGAACCTACAAACTACAAACTACATTTCCAACTCTCTTGCTTGTTGGCCTTCTATTAGGTTTTGCCAGTGGGAGGCACTGCGAGGAGGACAGAACCAGGAAGAAAGAAAACGTCCAGCTTCTAGCTTCAAGAGCTGAGGCCTTTGCTGACAGCTGCTGTGTCAGCAGGGGACAAAGCACCTGCAGCCTCAAGCATTCCAGACAGAAGAAGAATCTCTTCTGCATTTTCTGCCTCTTCAGTAGTGGAATGTTGTTGGCATTTCAGCTCTGGTTGGGGCAGCGTCCCATAATGGTTCAAATGTCAAATCGGCAAGTGTAGCAGTAAGCAACAGCTCCTGTCAATCATCCTTTTCTTCCATCCAGTACCTGCCACCTTTCCCTTTTGTTCTTTCAGCCCTTCTTTACAACACCTCGAGAGCAACCTACTTGTATAAAATACCCTCTGTTTTGAATATCTGAAATGTTTTCTCTTATACCAATCAGATCTAGGTCAATACATTCTCTTAGGATTAAAGCATTTTTTATTAAATGAGTTAATACTTTTAAAAAGCTACTGCTGTGATTCATTTTCCTTTAAGAAGATAACCTTGTATAGTTTATCATTCTGATAAGTCCATTTCCCTTATTTCCATATTTTTGGGAAAGAGTCTTTATTTTACTCTCAGGTATCACTTATAGCTCTAAACACACAAAAAGATGTGGCTTCCAGTATCTGTTTTGCTTTATTTCTGGTGTGACCATCTATGGTAACTTTATGAATACCTATAGAAGGTATTTGATTTAATTCTATGTGATACTTGACACACAAAGACACAAATGAGTTAAAGCTAAGAAGTGAAAGACACATAGTGAAAACACCACCTACCTATAATACATAGAAAATTTAAAGGGAAAAAAGATATAATCAGGTAATAACAATGACCAAAAAATTCTTATGTGCCAGGCTCTCTGTGAAGCAGTCAGTTGATCCTAAAAAAATCTCATGTACAAATAGTATGTTACAGAAGCTCTTAAAGAAACCATAAGACCCTTGAAATGCTATCTATTTGACCTGCTTTTTAACTGAGATAGAAAGTACCTAAATCAATAGTTCCCTTTTCTTACATAATTGGGGAACAGAGAATGTCTTTTATGTTAGGATTATGTGCATAATATCTCATTTATCTGACATATTGGGAAATGAGATATTTTATAGAAGTTAATTTTCATTGTAACTAAATCTCATCCCCTTAAGTATGAACTCTAAAAATCTTAACCATTTTTGAAGGAAATCTTTCTAGTAAGTACTACACACTTACCTGTCTTCTCACACAGAATATAATGAATATAATTGAATCATTTTGTGAAGACTGAAACTTTGATTATGGACATCAAAGACTACATTCTCTAATTCTACAATGCTTCAGTGATTGATGCGATACAGGGTTCTTACCCAGCTTTTACCCTAAACATCACTCAGTGACTGCACCTTACCAATCCTTGTGTCATTGTTTGAGTTCTTCTACATCCTCTCTCAGTGACAGTTTCTCCAAATTTACTACTTCTTCTTCTTCTTCTTCTTTTTTTTTTGTCTATCTGACTCTAGTAAGTCAACCCTTAGCAATCTATGTTGAGAAGCTAAATAACCTTGACATCTGGAACTATGGATATAGAAAGAGCAGACAGTTATTTAAAGAAGGGCTTAGACTAAGATGAATATATGGCAAATAAGCTGAGAATGAAATTAAGTGATATTTGTGACAGTTAATTCAATTGCTCAAAAACTTTTTAGTATCCAGGATGTATCTAATTGAGAGGGGGATGAGAATGAAGTCTAACTTTAACATAGGTGAGATCACACACACACACACAGAGTTACCCGGCATCCTGTAGATAAACAGTATTTGACAGCATATGGATGAAGGGCTGAAGGATTAATTGTAGAACCACATTGTAAGACTAGTATTATACTGATAAACACACACACATCATATTAAACTGATTTCAATATAAACAAAATCAATATAATATAAAACACTGTATGATTCAGCTTTAAAACATACTTTTAATAAGTGGTAAGTCTAAAACACCTGTTACCATGACAATTTTAACTTCATTGACCTCAGATTCCTAAACAGAGTAACAAAAACTGACAAATATAATGTAGTGGACATTTTAAACTGAAGCCTAAGAAGATGCTTTTTTCTTTAACTAGAACACAGGACATGTATCAACAGCTTTTTTTTTTCCAACTTTTATTTTAGATTCAGGGGGTTCATGTGCAGGTTTCTGACATGGGTATATTGTGTGATGCTGAGGTTTGGGATACGAATGATCCCATCATCCAGATAGTGAGCATGGTATCCAACAGTTAGTTTTTCAGCCCTTACTTCCCATTCCCTGCCATTAATCCTCAGGGTCTATTGTCATCTTTATGTCCATGAATACCCAACGTTTAGCTCCCACTTATAAATGAGAATATGCAATATTTGTTTTTTTGTTCTTGTATTAATTTGCTTAGTATGAAAGCCTCCAGCTTCATAGATGTTGCTGCAAAGGACATGATTTCAGGGTTTTTTCTGTGGTTGTGTAGTATTTCGTAGTGTATATGTACCATATTTTTTCATTCAACCCACTGTTGATGGGTACCTAGGTTGATTGCATGTCTTTGCTCTTGTGACTGGTACTGTGATGAACACACAAGTGCATGTTTCTTTTGGTAGAATGATTTGTTTTCCTTTGGGTACATACCCAGTAATGGGTTGCTGGGTCAAATGGTGGTTCTATTTTAAGTTCTTTGAAAAACCTTCAACTGCTTTCCACAGTGGCTGAACTAATTTATATTCCCACCAACAGTATATAAGCGTTCAACCCTTTTCTCTGCAGCCTCGCCAGCATCTGTTGTTTTTTGACTTTTTAATAGTAGTCATTCTAACCGGTGTGAGGATGGTACTCGTTGTGGTTTTGATATGCAATTCTCTGATGATTAGTGATGTTGAACATGTTTTACTTCTTCTTTTCCTAGTAGGATTTCTTTTATTTCTTTCTTGTGCCTGATTGCTCTGGCAAGGACTTCCAGAACTATGTTGAGTAAGAGTGGTAAGAGTGGGCATTCTTATCTTGTTCCTGTTCTCAAATGGAATGCTTCCAGCTTCTACCTGCTCCGTATGATGTTGGCTGTGGGTTTGTCATAGATAGCTCTTATTATTTTGAAGTATGTTCCTTTAATACCTACTTTTTTGGGGGGCTTTTATCACGAAGGTATATTGAAGGTATATTCAATAAAGAAAAAACTTTATTGAAAGTTTTTTCTGTATCTATTGAGATGATCATGTGTTTTTTGCTTTTAGTTCTATTTATGTGATGAATCACATTTTAAAATATATTTCCAACTCAAGGAGATTTATGAATCACATTTATTGATTTGTATATGTTTAGCCAAACTTGGCATTCTAGGAATGAAGCCTACTTGATCATGTTGAATTAACTTTTTGCTGTGCTGTTGAATTTGGTTTGCTAGTATTTTATTGAGGATTTTTGAGTCTATGTTTATCAGGAATATTGGCCTGTAGTTTCCTTTTTTAGTTGTATCTTTGACAAGTTTTGCTATCAGAGAGATGCTGGCCTCATAGAAAGTGTTAAGAAGGAGTCCTTCCTTCTTGATATTTTGGAACAGTTTTAGTAGAATCATTACCAACTCTTCCATGTACATCTGGTGAAATTTGGGTGTGAATCCACCTGATCCAGGTTTTTTTCTTTTTTTTCGGCGGGGTAGGGGGGGCGGTTCCTACCAAAAACAACAACAACAAACAAACACATCACATCCTCAGAGATTATTATAAACACCTCTATGTACACAAACTAGAAAATCCAGAGAAAATTCTTAGAAACAAACAACTTCCAAAGAATGAATCAGGAAGAAATTGAAACCCTTAACAGACCAATGTCAAGTTCGAAAATTGAATCAGTAATAAAAAAAAAATCTTTGCAAGCTTTGAGTTTAGTTTGTTCTTGTTTTGCGAGTACTTCTAGGTGAGATGTTAGTTTGTTAAATTGAGATCTTTCTAACTTTTTGAGGTAGCTATTTAGCACTATAAACATTCCTCTTAACACTGTCTTTTCTTTATCCCAGAGATTTTGGTATGTTGTACCTCTGTTTTCATTTATTTTAAACAAAGTTTTGATTTATGAGTAGCTCTGGGGAAAGTAAGATTTTGAGTCCTTGAAATGCCATGTAAGTATTTTCAAAATTATAGAATACTTAAAATAATTTTTTAAATTAATTAATTAATTAATTTTTTTGGAGATGGAGTCTAGCTCTGTAGCCCAGGCTGGAGTACAGTGGCATGATCTCGGCTCACTGCAACCTCCGCCTCCCAGGAGGCGAATCAAGCGATTCTCTTGCCTCAGCCTCCCAAGTAGCTGGGATTACAGGTGACTGCCATCACGCCCAGCTAATTTTTGTATTTTCAGTAGAGACGGGATTTCACTGTATTGGCCAGGCTAGTCTCGAACTTCGACCTTGTGATCCACCCTCCTCAGTTTCCCAAAGTGTTGGGATTACAGGCATGAGCCACTGCGCCGGGCCAAAATAATTTAATTTAAAATATGCTCTGGGCCCAGCATGGTGGCTCATGCCTGTAATCCAGCATTTTGAGAAGCCAAGGCAAGTGAATCACTTGAGTCTAGGCGCTCAAGACCAGCCTGAGCAATGTGGCAAAACCCTGTCTCTACAAAAAATGCAAAAAGTTAGTTGGGCATGATGACATGTGCCTGTGGTCCTGGCTATTTGAGAGGCTGAGGTGGCAGAATCACTCAGGCCCAGCAGGTCGAGGCTGCAGTGGGCGGTGATTGCACCACTGCACTCCAGCCTGGGCGACAAAGTGAGAGCCCTTTTTAAAAAAGAAGATTAAAATGTTCTGATCACTTACTTTGAGTCAGACAATAGGGTACATGCTTTTATGCATTATTTTCTTTAACACTGACAACTCCAAAAAATAAGGATTGTTATTGTCATTGTCGTAAAGAGGAGGGAATGGATTCTTAGAGGGGCTAACCCATTTTACAGGGCCATACAAATATAAATTTAGTTGTGGAAACTGGCCATCTTACCCAACTCTTGTCACTACTCTTGTTTTATGTTTCTGGTCTAATTTCCTCTTCTAAAATTTTTAGGAATTTCACTTGAATTAAGAACTGGTGAACATGCTCTGGTTCTAAAAGCAATCAAGATGAGCCTAATAAAAAGATTAATATAAACATATTGAAAGTCAATCAAGGGCAAAGTACTATACTTGGTATTTTGGGAAGTAAGAACAGAAAGAATAAGAATAATATCTACCTTTATGGAAGTAAGAAAAGAGTTAAATATAGGTATAATTAAATAACAATTCAAGGGTTAAACAAGGATCATAAGCACCACAACAACTTTATGCCAAATGAATGACATAATTAAATAGTAGACAGTAGGTACAGGACCCTCTAGCAGGGAATAATCACTCTGGCTAAAGAAGTGCTACAGGCTTTTTAGAGCAGTCAAGTCTTCCACATACGGTAGTAGGGTCTTCAATAAGTCATATGATGAAGCTAAGTCTCCCATGAAAGGTAATATGTGAAAAACCTATGTCTCAGGAAGATGCTTCTGGTGAGGAAAATGACATTTGCCATTGCCTAGAAGTAAGAAAGTGCAAGGTTTAGTAAAGGTATCCCAAATAGATCAATAATTTGTTGTTATTCCTGTAGCTGGATGTATTAGTCTCTTCTCATGCTGATAATAAAGACATACCTGAGACTGGGTAATTCATAAAGGAAAGAGATTTAATGGACTCCCCAGTTCCACATGGCTAGGGAGGTCTCATAATCATGGCAGAAGGTGAAGGAGGAGCAAAGGCATGTTTTACATGGCAGCAGGTAAGACAGCTTTTGCAGGGAACTCCCCTTTATAAAACCATCAGCTCTCATGAGACTTATTCGCTATCACGAGAACAGCATGGGAAAAACATGCCCCCATAGTTCAATTACCTCCCACGGGGTCTCTCCCATGACATGTGGGGATTTTTACAATTCAAGGTGAGATTTGGGTGGGGACACAGAGCCAAACCATATCACTTGATAAAGTCTAATAGAAAACAAAACTTCAAAGGGAATTTGGGGCCTTGAATGACACTACAAGGAGTTGGGATTTTATGATGCACAGGAGACCATTAGTGTTTTTATGAACTGACTAGTGACAAGATAAAGTCATATACAGAAAAATTAATCTAGAATCACATATAAAATAGTCTGGAGTAGGGAAGACCATGCAGGTAGTAACAGTGAGATGGTTAAAAATATCAAACAGGAAAAATAATTATTAAAGCCGTCTTTTCCTGAATGTATAGGAAGTAGTCGTGAATGAGGCAGGGATGTGGGAATGCTGCATTTCAGCAGTAGTCTGTGGCAAGAGAAACATCTTTAGCAGTTATATATACTTTCTTTTTAATTAAAAAAAAAAACTTGTGACACTTAGGGATGGAATGTGTTAGATTGCAATATGGTATGATAAAGTCACTATTCAGAAAATAGTGTTCCTTTATCAAACATGAACAATGAAGTTAATCTCATAAAAGCCTACTTCCAAAGTACTAACTTACCCTTCTGTTCCTGGTTAAAAAGGGAATTGTTTTTTCAGTCTGAGGATAAGAAGAAACCATGTCTTGTGATGGAATTGTTCTGTATCTTGATTATACCAGGGTTAAAATCTTAGTTGTGATATTGTATTGAAGTTTCAGAAGATGTTGACAGTGGGAGAAATTGAATTAAAGATACATGGAATCTCTGTTTATTATAATTGCTTGTGAATCTATAATTATCTCAAAATAAAATATTTAAATTAAAAAATACTGTTGTGCAGGGGAGCATGCCAGGTAAGAAGACACAAACACTTTAAAGTCCAAAGAAGTTTACACTAAATCACTGGATTGAGTGTTTTAATCAAGTACCATTTAATCTTCAGGAAAAACTCTTGATAGTGGAATGGGTTTTATTTCAGATGAGAAAAACAGATGACAAAAAATGCTTTTAGAGAGGTTTGGTAACTTGGCCAGTGTTATACAGCTAGGAAGTGGTAGAGCCATGTGTTGTCACTGAAGCATTCAGACTCTACAGTGCATACAACTTTACAGCTTCCATATACCTATTTTTCCTACATTTTAAAAATCATGTAATAAAACACAACATACAAAAACATATACAATATCAATTCTATTTCAATGACAAATTTAAAAGCAAAAGGCCATGTAACCATCACTCACGTTGAAAAAATAGAATGTTGCCAGCACCCCAGAAATCTCCTGTCCATAATTGGATCCCTTTCCCTTCCTCACAGATAACTATGAGGGCTTTCAAAGAACCACGCCCTTGCTTTTCTACTGAGAAATGCATCCCTTAACAATATAATTAAGTTTCTTATGGTTTTCTAACTTATATTAATAGAGTTATGTTGTATATATAATTTTTGCATCTTGCTTTGTGTAACATAATATTCATGTGTTCTATACATGTTTTTGAGAGTAGCCATACTTCACTCATTTTTACTACTGTGTGGTATTCCTATAGGGCAAATGTTATTTATTTATTCTACTCTTGATAGATATTTAGAATGTTTCTATATTTTGGCTATGACATCAATGTAATTATACCCATTTTTGTATATGTGTCCTGAAGCACATATACAAATTTTCTAGGACAAATGTCCTGGAGAGGAATTGTTGATATATGTTCAATTTTACTAGACAATGCTCATCTCTTTTTGAAAGTATGTCAATTCTAGTGTACATGTGAGTCCATGTGAGTTCTCATTGTTCTACATCCTCAAAAAGAGCTTATTGTCAGACTTTGAAATTTTTGCCAGCATTAGATGTAAAAAATGTTAGCTTGTTTTGGTATTATCTTTTACTTTTGGATTATTACAGAAGTTGGCCCATTTTCTTATGTTTATCAGACATTTAATTTTTCTTCTTCTGTGAAATAACTTTTCAGATGTTAAGTCCAGTTTGTTATAGATGTGTAGGAATGTTTTATGTGTTCTGGATACAGTTTTCTGATGGTTACATGTGTTCTAAATATCACCTCTCTTATTACTTATCTTTGTGGGCACTTATAGTATATTTTGATAAAAAATAAATGTTAATTTTAGTAACTCCTTTATTATTATGAAACTACCTTTTTATACCTAATAATACTGCTCACGGTAAAGTCTTCTTTGTCTGATATTAAAATAGGCACATCAGCTTTCTTTTCTCTTTCATTCTTTGACTTTCAACCCTGTTGTATGACTTTGTTTTAGAGGAGGAGGCTTAATAGCTAGTTCAGGGTCCTCTCCTCTGGCCTTGAGGACTCCTCAGGATATAACTATTGGCTAAACACTCCCTGCAACACTACCTCAAGGAGTATACCAAATCCAAATAAATGGGAATCCATTTGAGGACTATCTACTAGTCCAAGCACCAAACCTTATTGTCAACATCTTTTATAATTAATGGTTAGCTGGCATTAATGAGATGTAGCTGTACCAAGGAATGGATGCTAATCATTTACCAGATAGCCTTTATAAATGTTGCGGTTTCATTCAATGACATTTTACTAAGCTTTGAGGAAAAATGAGGGAGCACTATGCCTATTGACATAAAAAGATCTTTATTCTACGTGAATTAGAGAAAAAAAGCAAGTTGCAGAACAGGATAAATTGTATGGCCAATTATTTTGAAGTATCAATTTTGTGCATATACATTTAAGTAAGCAATTATTCATTCAATCAACAAATTAGTTCTTGAGTGCCTCTCCTGTTCTGGGAACTATTTCAAAACAAAGTCAAAAGCTTCCAAGCCAATTGCCTTCTTTTTCAGGGATCTTCTTCCAACCACTTCAGCCCTTCTGTCATGACCACGTACCTTTAAAACTTGGTTAGATAGCTAAAACTCACTAAGCTTTCATTTTTTGACCAACAAAATGGGGTAATATTCCTTGCCCTGGTGGCCTGACAGTTGATCTGAGAATCAAACAAGTGAGCATATATGAATGTGCTTTAGTAATAAGCACTGTGCACATAGAAGGGACACACATAGAGCTGTCCCTTGCTTCTAGTATGAGTTAGTCTTACTTGCTATAGGAAGCTCACCTTAGACTATCTCTTCCAATTCTGACCTATGTCATGTGCTGCACTTCTCTTGTAAAAACTAAACTAACATCTCTCAAAAACAAGCTTAGACAGGTCTGCATTCCTCCCTGCCACACTATCTGTCATTAGCCAATAGTTTCTTATATTTGTATGCTATCTTTTCATTTAAAATTCATTCCTTTCCAATGAAGTCCAGAAAGTGCAAAGAAACAAGTATTTACTAAATACTGTAAAATAAGTTTTGTAAGTCTGCTGGATTTAGATTTGGTTTCTGGTAGTCATCTGGCTCATCAGTAACTATGGGGTAGCTACTATGAGCCAGACATTGTGTTGCATGCTGGTAATACAGAAGTTGTCAGAACAGTCATGGTTACTTCCTTCACAAAACTTTCAATCCAAGTGAAAGAACAGACGTTAGAGGTATTATGAGGATGTAAAGTTTACTTTTTAAAAATCAGATGGATAGAAGGAAAACATGAGATAGAGAAGGGAGAGGTGGATGCTAACCTAGTCTGGGTAGGATACATAATAGGGCTTATCTGAGAAACTGACCTTGATTTTTATTTTATTTATTTATTTATTGAGATGGAGTTTTGATCTTGTTGCCCAGGCTGGAGTGCAATGGCACAATCTCGGCTCACTGGAACCTCCGCCTCCCAGGTTCAAGTGATTCTCCTGCCTTAGCCTCCAGAGTAGCTGGGATTACAGGCACCTGCCACCATGCCCAGATAATTTTCATATTTTTAGTAGAGACGGGGTTTTGCCATGTTGGCCAGGCTGGTCTTGAACTCCTGATCCCAGGTTATACACACACCTCAGCCTCCCAAAATGCTGGAATTACAGGCTTGAACCACCACGCCTGGCCGAAACTGACCTGTAGGCTAAACTTGGCACTCAGAGCTACTTCATCAAGAGGAAGATGTCATAAGCCATTATTTGACTAATGATAACAAAGAAATATTTTATAACAATAAGCGAAAAGCTTTCAAAGATGTATCAATAAGTTTATTATTATTTGAAAAATTAAATATGATGGGTTTATTAGATAAGCAAGTCGCCACTAGAATCTTTGAGCTTGGCTCTTCTTATTGGCCTTTAAGATGTCTATTGTATTGAAACAAAGTTTAAGAAAATGGAAATTTTGTTCATTTACTTATTTATTCTTGCCACTCTTAGCATGAAGAAAGTCATTTTAAATTTATCTTCACACACTACCCCCCATCAAAAAAACAAACACACACACAAACAAAACACCTCTCCGTGTTAAATGTGGATTAAGTAAAATTTAGGAATGAGTCAGGGTTTCAGCAGGAAACCAACGACAACTCAAATGGCATGGAAGAGATTTTAGTGGAACTCCTATTTACAAAGATGCAGACAGGGTTAAGGGAAAGCAACCAGTGATAATAAAGCATTCCCAGCTAGTACTAGCTAGGATTCCTAGACCATTTTAACTAGTTGGCTAGGAGCCAGTAAACATCTTTACGTTTGTAGGGGAAAGGGTGAGAACAAATTCAGGAACCTGGAGAAAGAAAGAGGCTTTGAATAGGAACTGTAGCCTTTACTAGAGGAATGCAACCCTGGAATCCAGAGCCATGCAGAAAGAGAGCCAGGGAGAATAAGTTCTGAGACTCCATGCTCCTCTCATCCTCTCATCTTTTGCCGTTGCTGCCCATGGACAAACCAACAGGAAGCCAGAGAGAGAGGAAGCCCATTGCCACTGTGAGGAAGGTTCAGCCTTACAGGGCACGGGGCAGAGTTGAAAAAGAGAGTGAATCTAGAAAAGCAAAAGAGAAATATTCACCACAAAAAATCATTTATTCTATTATATTGTACCATATTGTATTTTTTCAGGCTTTTTCTTGCTTATTCTCTGGTGCTAATAATAAGTAAGACAGCTGAAGCAAAATAAAACTGCAACATGTCATGTGGCAAAGGGGGTCAGGTTCTGGCTTAATTCAGTTTAATTTAATCTAGTTCTAGACATTCAGTTCTTCAGTGGATAATCCACAAAATGGATACTTAATTCCCATTGGCTGTACAACAGAAGGACTTTCAAGTTTATCACCTTTCTGTTTCCATAATGATAGGATTTTTAAGGTGTTTAATTTTCACAGGGAAGCTGGATGATAATTGTCCATAAAGCATATCCACTGGGATATATACCTTTGTGCCTCTTCATCACGTTATGTCAAATTGTATTTCCTAAGGTGCTCAATAGGTTGTCATATATAACCAAGGAAATTCAATGGGAGTACAATACAATGTAAATTTAATACAAGGTATCTCTATTTACACTGAAGAATTGTGTTTACTGTAAGAATTAAACAACAATGCTTTAGTGTGTCATAAAAATAACATGCGTAGTGAATATAGATGCTCCAAACATATTTGTTTGTCTTTTCCAGTGCAGCATGGCAATAGGAATATCAACTGAGGGCTCCCCCCAAGGTCCAGATGCTGATTGAATGTGGCAGATATCTCCCTGTGTGAATACTTGATCCTTCAATTAAAAAGGAAAAGAGAGAAGAGCTTTCACATTGTGGGATAATGCCTTATTATTGTTATGCTCTCCTAAAAATGGAATCAACGGAATCTAAAAAAGACTGTGCTTGGGAAATTCTACCTGACAAACTGACTGGAGGTGTTTCATAAAAGTTACACAAGCTTTGCTCAAAACTGTCAAGCAGTTTTCCTAAGTGATTCGCTGAGTTCTACAATCCATTTCACCTATTAAAACTGAGCATTTCCAGGAAAGAAAATAGAATCACATTTTGACCATTTAAAAATAAAGTTATTTTAAAATAAAAAGTAAGAAAATCAAATGAAATATCAAACAGTTATCTCTCTAAAACCAGAGAAAAACCAGAACACAGATCTTATGAATTTTAAATATTGGCACTAAGAACAGAACATTGAACAGGTAAAAGTAACAAAATTTTGTTTTCATATGGCTAGATTAAATTCTACATTATAAGCCTTTCTACAAAAAGTAGAGGCAGATAGTATAGTGAATAAAACCATGAATTTTTGTCATTCACACCTTGCTTTGATTTATACAATCTTTCTGCTTAACCAGCTGTCTTGATTTTGAGTAATTAAACTGTTTAATACTTATAAATCTAAGTTTCCACATTTGTGAGATAACAATACCTATTTCCTGGGCTAGTTATGGGAATTAAAGTGCCTGGCAAATTCTTATAAATTATATCTATTATTATTATTACTAATGTTATTAGTGTTAGCAGGAAATCAAGTATTTATTTCTATGCATGTATAGAGTATTTAATTTGTACATATACATACATCTTCATGTGCATACATTATAAAAATTTATTTCGATAGCATCATCTCTTCATGTGAAGGACAAGATGTATAGAGTGTGTATAAGAGATCTATAGTTAATCGATTTCTCTACCACCCATTATTGACAGAATATATAAGCTCGAAACACTGAGCCAAATGTATTTTTAAATAACGTTCTATTGTCTTCAAGGTACTACGCGTAAGTCTACAAAAATAATCAACCTGCTAAGATGTTTCTATTCTTTTTGACATGATTGCCACCGTTTCGACACATGTTCACATACAAATTGTCACAAAGATGGGCCAATATGAAAGACTAAATTAGGAAAATATTTCCATAAGCTTCTCAGGTTCCCTTCACTTCTCAAGAAGATGCTAGACCATGTCTAATGGGTCCCCAGCTCTCATGCTTCTCCCTCTCTCTCTTTTTTGTTTTAGACATGGTCTCACTCTTGTCACCCAGGCTGAAGTGCAGTGGCACAATTGTGGTTCACTGCAAACCCTGCCTCCCACGTTCAAGCAATTCTCATGCCCCAGCCTCCCAAGTAGCTGGGACTACAGGCACACACTACCACTCCTGGCTAATTTTTCTTTTTCTTTTTTTTCTTTTTTTTTTGTTTTGGTAGAGACACGGTTTCATCATGTTTCCTAGGCTGGTCTTGAACTCCGGGGCTCAGGTGATCTGCCCACCTCGACCTCCCAAATTGCTGGGATTACAGGCGTGAGCCACCACGCCCAGCCACATGCTTCTCTCTTAATTATGCCCATGTTGTTATTAACAAATCCTGACCACAGTAAAAATATATCCTTTCATACTGAGACATGCAAAGCGCAAACAAGACAAGTCTATGTGCTGTCTTTCATTAGAAAATCTACAGATTACCAGGCTGATGAAATCTTAAGCAAAAGGACTAGGTCTCTAAGTGTGTGTTTTAAGCCTTCAGCAGGCCAAGAGGAAGATTCCTCTCTGCTGCCTTTGAAATCATCCCACCAATATTACATAATCATAAAATGTGCTCACAGTGTGCATTTGTGTATGTTGTGTGATTGCATATGAATATGCTTCTCACATCAACACTATCACAATTTTGGTATTGTCCCTATCATCAGTAAATATTAATTCATTCGACAGCTTTATAAGATGCCTCTACTCTGTGGCACTCTGCCAAAGGCCAGGACTAGGGCAGTGAAAAAGATACATATGATTCCTGCCCTCATGCGGCTCAGTCTAATAAAGAAACTATTTTAGGTCGATTTACTGAGGTAAAGATAGAGGTTAGTTACAAGGAATTATAGCTATTAATAAAAGATAAACATTTTATATTCTATATTTTTAGTTAGTATTTTAAAAAACACATATTCTAATTAGTTTAAAATGTCACTATAAATGTTATGCTAGATAATGACGAATAAGTTTGGCATAGTCAGATAGCTATGCTGTTTTAGCAAGGTAGACTTGAAGTGTGAAGAAAAAACATATTTCAGGATCCTAAGGCCTAAGCTTCTAAAAAGAAATATGGCTCATGAGAATTTGGAAGCTCTCAAAAGCATAACTTTAATTATGCAATTGCAATCTACACAATACAGGTCACAAATGTATTAGACAGTAATCCTTTGTGCTACTTCTCTGTGATAGCTAATGGTCTTACAAAGGAAGCATCAAGGTCCTACATAATAAGGGTTCCTATGGACCTTGGACCTAAAAGTCGCTCTTTTCAGTGGTTTTTAAAATCATGTCTGAAATCACAGCTGGTAAAGAACACCTTTGCCAGAGGGAATGTGGGTACAAAGGACTCTGATTAGAGAAACATAGAGCTGGAGTGTCACACCATCATTTTTGCAGGTATGTGAAGCAAGGGACTAGAATTAAGCAGGACATATTTGAAGGCGAGCAAAGCCTTAGGTGTGAATCTAGTGATAATGACTCAGTACTCAAAGACTGTACTTGGCAGACTGAGGCGATTAATAGCAAGTAACATTGTTTGTAATGGCAAAAATCACAAAAGTGTCCATCAATAAAAAGATGGGTCTTGTAAACTGTAGTTTCATTCAGTGGGATTGCATACTGCCTTTTGAAAGAATGAGGTCACGTTCCACTGAACTACAAGGAAAGATGTTTGCACCATATTGTGAAGTGAGAATAGTAAATTCCACAACAACGCAAATAGTATGAGCTCACCCTTGTTTAAAAAATGCATATTTTGTGCATAGATCTCTATGTTTTTATTAATCAGCAAATTTGTTTGTTTTAAACTAACACTGTTCTTAACCTTTTTTCTAGTTTAGTTTATAGCATTTTATTACATCCTCTCTATATCATATTTTTTTATTACGATAAAAAACGCAACATAAAATTGGGCATCTTAGCCATTTGAAGTGTACCATCATGTTATCTACATACACATGGTTGTGCAACAGAGTTGTAGAACTTTTTCATCTTGGAAAACTGAAGCCCTAAACCCATTGAACAGCAACTCTCCATTTCCCCCTTCCACCCAGCCCTTGGTAACTGTAATTCTAATTTCTGTTTCTGTGCATTCAACTACTGTAGATAAACTCACATAAGTGCAATCATGCAGTATTTGTCTTTTTGTGAGTGGCTTATTTCATTTACCATAATGTCCTCAAGTTTCATCTACATTGTATTGTATGACAGGACTTCCTTCTTTTTAAGGCTGAATGTTATTCCATTGTATAAATATATCATATTTTGCTTATCTATTTATCTGTCCATAGGCACTTGGGTTGTTTGCACCTCTTAGCTACTGTGAATAATGCTGCAATATATCTTGTTTCCAATTCTTTTGGATATATTTCAAGAAATGGGATTGCTACATCATCTAATAATTCTATTATTAATTATTTGAGGAACCTCTACACTATTTTTCATAGCAGATGCACCATTTAATATTCCCACCAACAGTACTTAAGGGTTCCAATTTCTCCACATCCTTTCCAGAATGTGTTGTTTTCTGTTTTTCTCTTTAATAGTGGTAATCAACAAATTTTTAACTGAGCAATTATTATGTGTCAGGCACTATACTTGGTGCTGCTTGTATGCTACCGAACAAAAGACACCAAATTAGGAAAAATTCTCAGGGCTCATGAGGTATGTACTGAACCAACCAGCAAGCTTCCCAGCACAGACACTGTGGAGCAGGACCAGGTTGGGAGACAAGGAAGAGAACTGAAATAACAAAGGGAGAGGATAGTTTCTTAAAGCCTTTGTTAAGGATTACCATCAGACTTTCACGAGTAGGAAGTTATCATTTAAGTCAGAATCAGTTATGACAAGGAGAGAATGTTTCCTAAGCTGTGCTGGCCAAAGGCCACCAATTGTTTGATTGGCAAGGACTGGACATTTATATCAGAATATTTTATACCTTTCATATTTTGTCATATGTAGGCAAGCATAAAAATATACCTAGTTCTCATTATAGAAATTGGGTTTAATTTTTCTCAGCAAATCTTTGTTCATGTTTATAAATCCCTAGTGAACAAACATCCCTTTAGGTACATAACTGACTAACAGAGTCAAGATTTTGAAACCTGAGTGTGCAAAACCAGACAAGTAATACCTGCTTCAGACTAAACACATGTTTATCTCTGGTCCTGCAACATCTTCATGAGGATACAGAGGGATGACATGTCCACATCTCATAGGGAACCACTAGGAGCTGCTTCTCTGTGTACCTAGCACCTTGTGCACCTCCCAACCTTGTGAGAATTCATTTATATGGATATTTTCCCCAAGGACTCTGATATCCTTGAGATCAAGAAGCAAGGAAATTCACTGTATATATAAGAGTGAAGGAACCTAGTAGGTCATCAAAATACATATTTTGAATGAACAAATGCAAATTTTTTGCATGGCATGAGGAGGCTCCTGAAGTGATTTGGGTAAGCAATATTAATGGCCTTCACTACAGAAGTGCAGTCGAGGGGTTGTGTGGTGACAGTAGTCAGGGGTGAGCAAGGTTTAAGGCGAAGACTGCCGCCCAGTATACTGGCTGGCAGGGCTGGGTGGTGCAAATCCATGAGAGAGGGAATACAGGAGAAAGAGCAAGTAGAGAGAGAGAGAGACCATGAGGAGAAATCAACTTGGATATGCTGAGTTTAAGATGTAACAAAAATCCAGGTGGAGGATTTTGTCAGTTGGAAAATGTATTAAATACCCAGGGGCATTTTGATGATAACCGAGGCAGTGGAAGATTCTGATTATTTAGGAGGTCTGTGGTGGAGCCTAGAATCTACTTATTCAATTGGTGCTCCCAAGATTGTTCTAAGAATCAGATAAGTTTGAGAAATACCATTTAAAATCTTTTGAAAGGGTTTATTTAGTTACACAAGAATGAAGTCTATCTTATTCTCCAATTGTATTTCTCTTCTGCAGCATATTCAGAAATTAGAAAGCAACCATTAGGTAGCATATATTGCCATGTGGGCCTGGTACCATTAACTTTGAATTGGGCATAATCCCTCAAAGAAAATTAAAAATTCTTTGGTCAAATGCAAGATTGACAATCTCAAAAGAGAAACCCAGGCTCAGAATCTACACAGCTAGAAAAATATATTTTAGGAACAAATGCATTTTGAACAAATATATTGCAGACACTGGATGGTAAGTACTTCTGTCATCTCTCTTGGTATCATTAAAGAGCCAGGGCTTTGGAGTATATATGCCACTGATCAAAGGTAATTTCCACAAGAGACATTAAATGAATTAAATATTATTGCGTACCAATAAAAAGTAGAACATTGTGTTAGGCTCTGCGGAGTGAAAGAGAAATTAATGATTTATGGTCCTTATCATCTGGTGGGAGTGTTTGACATATACGCAAATAACTTTAAGCACAAGCTGAATGAAGTTCCATTAGGAAGGCATAGAAACAGGTCACATAGTCAAGAGAAGAGGGAAAGTTTACCTTCAACTTAAGGAAGAGTAGAATGATTTCATGGAATAAGAGGCCTATGGTTAGCCTAGAAGAATGAGTTGTATTTCTACAGGTAAAGACAGGGTGATGACAGGGATTGTTAATCTCAATTTTACTTTTTTTTTTTTTTTTTTTTTTGAGATGGAGTCTCACTCTGTCACCCAGGCTGGAGTGCAGTGGTGAGATCTCAGCTCACTGCAAGCTCCGCCTCCCAGGTTTATGCCATTTTCCTGCCTCAGCCTCCTAAGTAGCTGGGACCACAGGCACCCGCCACCATGCCCGGCTAATTTTTTGTATTTTTAGTAGAGATGGAGTTTCACTGTGTTAGCCAGGATGGTCTCAATCTCCTGACCTCATGATCCACCCGCCTCAGCCTCCCAAAGTGCTGGGATTACAGGCATGAGCCACCAGGCCCAGCCTATTAATCTCAATTTTCTAATCAAGGAAACTGGGGTCCATGGAAGTTAATGAATTTGCCAAGGTAACACAGTCACTATACATCAGAAACAATTTTTGACTCTAGGCCTATTTGACTCCACCCATGTTTTCTAACCCAACATTAAGCCATAAATATTCCAGCATGGCTAGAAAGGAAGATATGTTACAAGGCAATGTGTATTCAGGTTGAGTCACAAGTTGGTAGTAACCTGAATGCCAGACTAAAAATTTTAGACTTTATTCTTTGGGTATTTGAGGAGAGGTGTGGGGACTTCGAAGACAGATGGAGAGACAAGATGTTTTCCAACAATCAGATTATCCCTCCCTAGACAATCAACAAGAGAAACGAAAAGCTAAAAAATTGGGGGAAAGTGGGGAGAAGTAGTAAAAAAAAAAAAAAAAGTAGTTTTTTAAAAAATAAAACTACCTTTTAAATGTCTAACCATTGTACCACAATTAAAATTCTAAAAATCCCACTCTAATTAAATACAAGACTTTGGAATACCATGGAAGTGTTAATACAAATCTCCAAAATCTCCCAAGTTCTTCTTGCTTGATGAATACATTTTAAAACTGCTTGCAAATATACAAAACATACACAAATACACAAAATATTCAAAGAGCTTTGAAATGTGGAAAATGTTTCCCTGAACAGCTGAAGATTCTGAGTGCAATTGTAGTTCTAGCTGCATTTACCAATTGGGATGAAGGGAAGTGTTCTACTATGCAAATCATGTAACAGCATTTCACAGCAATCCAATTGAAATAAATCATTAACATTTTCATTGCCACCTATGAACCAGAGTTCTTTGTGGAGTAAGAAGCATACCAAGATTGTTGATTGCTTAATATAGTATCAAATAGGCATCCATTTATTTTTTCTTGGAAAATTTGTAATAGTACAGGAATAACTTCAATAGCAGAGACAATAACTCACTCTGATTATTAGAATTCTCTCCATTACCTCAAATATATCTAGTGCATTTGCCAAAAGTTTAATTAAAATGAGATGGCTGGAATAATTAATATCATAGTAAACATAAGACAAACTTTTTTCTTTCATTCCTTTTGGCTGTGCTAAAAGAGTCCATTTCAATTTTCAGTAATGAGTTTCTTAAAAGAGTTTCTATGATATTAAAAGTCTTCTTGATATTTGTCTCAAAGAGGAATGAAATTTAATGTCAAGTAAGCTTCCATCAGTGTGAAACAATGGTACTATGTTATATGAACCTTAAAGATATTTCCACTAAATGAATAAAACAATTTCTACCCAAAACTATTACAAATTCTTCATAATGAGATTTTATTTTAGTGAAACGTAACTGACTAGCTTAATTCACTAAACTGTACAAAAACATATATATTGCTTAGAAATGCACAAAACTTGCCTCCAGCTAAATATGTATAAATATATGTATGTTTAATCTATGCGTTGTTTAAAAACAGCATGTTGAAATATTTATAAATAGTATATTAAAAAAATACAGAGTTCCAAGTGGCCTCTTTTAAGATAAACTTATTAAATCAAAAGCGTTTTGACACAATATGTACATGAACTTTCCACCTCTCTCCTTCTCCGAGGAAGAACTAATGGCTTTTAAAAACAGAAAGTCATTGAAAATACAATGTCACTCTCACTACGGCATTCTTTGGGAATCCTCCCCGTTTGCTCTCTTCACCTCTCCTGCGGCATATTAAACAATGAGATGCAGTACACAAGAACTATCAAAAGGGAGCACTTTTGAGCCACCAAAATTGTGTGTTAGCCTAAAAACCACAATCTCCCCAACTACAGACAATGATACTATCTTAGGTATTTTATGTGCTAAAATGATCATTAAAAATTAAGCACCACATATAAGCTGCCATTTAGAATATTAATTTACCTTTGCTAATCATCTTTTTAACTTGAGGCTAAAAGAGTTCACTTACCATTCGGATATTCAGGCTCAGTCCAGGAGACATTAAAGGAGTCAGGTGAATATGAGTGGGCTTTGGGGGCTGGCACGCCTTCGGGTATGTCCTCATCAGTTAGGGCCTCACTGGCCTCACTCACTGTGCACCCACTACCCGTGCAAGCCTAAACAGAGATGCAAAAATGCTCGTTTCACTCTTGGTCCCAAAAGTTTTCATGAACATTGAGGAAAGAGAATTCATAATAAGAGTTTCAGATTTTGTTATATAGTGCTACCTTTACTCCCCCAAAATAAATTCATTTCAATGTTAAGATTTAACATTTATTTAGTTTGCTTTTTAAGACATAATATAGCCATCCCCAATAGTTAGAGAATAACTGAGACGGTACGAATGTATGAATTAAGGAAGCATCCTAAGTTAGAGCCTAGAGATGTAGGGCACATATTGACTGGATAAACAGCCCTGCTGAAGTTAGCCTTGCACAAAGGTTTCCAGAGTGAATTAAACACACACACACACACACACACAGCATGTGTACACATAACATAAGTAAAGTACTAGAGGATGAAGACTACTTTAAGATAAAACAACGGACTTCTAGGGAAGAAAAGATGTGCAGCAAATACAATTGCCTTTTATTTCTACAGTGTGACCAATATGTTTATAGTATAACACCAAATAAAATTAAATAAAACAATGTTTCTCATAAAACAAATACAAAGCAATTGCTGAGTGAATGTTTAATGGCTTAAAGGATCTCATAATTTACTTATGTGTCAGAGTAGATAGGCTTCATTAAAATATGTTTGACAAATTTAACGTGATCACAGAACTCTGTTCCCTAATTAAGTATCACTAATGTCAGAAATGGTAACATGAATGTTACAGAAACTTCCGTGTGCACTTTCATAATAAACTGCAAATAATGTTTTAAACTTACTGGACAAGCACTTCTCCAGGAAATTGATACATACATTAAGGGGTTTTCAGCCCATATTTGCTAGCAAATATTAGTAATTATATCCTTATATAACAATGATATTTGAAAACTATACTTAAGCTTGGTTCAGTATCTCTTCAAGTTACAATTTCAATTGATACAACAAAGTTTAAAAATCTTTCAAAAAGCACTAAATTTTACCAAAATCAAAAAGAAAATAAAGCAAAATCATAAGACAATGTAAAAAAGCAGAGATATTTAGCTCATTTTTGTGTAAGATAGATATTACTAAGATAAAAAATTAAAGCATCTCTTTCTTTAGGTGTCTCTCTGATTTTTCAGTTTGATACTGAGGGAGTGATTTTGTGATTCTTCAAGCAGTCAATATTCTTTTCCCCAAAGACAGAAGGAAGCTGACTGATTTTTAGATTTTTTTTTAAAATATGGGAGTACACTACTATTTGCAAAGTTGTTGCAACTAGTTGCAAATTCTTCATTATAAGCATAAACAACAGTTTATGGCTAACAAACATGGAAATTGATCTCACTTGCTATTACAAGACTATAGCAGTAGCCCATGTCTTCAGGATAATTTCTTACCAGCTTAATTAAGCAACTTTCAGATGGGTTAAATTGTGGCCTGGGCATGAAATTGCATTAAGATTGGGTACCTAATTAACCTCTGTGGGTTTCCTCTAATTCTCAGCTGTGGCATATGCCTTTCTATGCAAGAAAAAAACCATACTCCTCTAGAGAATGGAATCTTTGCAAATGTGTCCTAACTCTGACTCAAAGCTTTAGGACAGGTCACTGGGAGCTCAAAAAATAAGTGTCCAACGATTAAAATAGAAAAGAAGTTGAAGACCCCAGACATTTCAAATGTGCTAAAAGTCCACCAGAAAATATGGCAGGAAAAGAGGCCATATGAGACAGCTGAGTTATCAAAGGAAAAATGGTCAAAGACAAATTCTTCCCACTTCTCAGGGAGAAAAAAAATCCATCCATTTGCATTTTCCAGATTTTTTTTCCTTAGAAGGGAAAAATGTTGCAGCTTCTTATTGTTAAACTTGTAACACACTGGGATTTAATTCTGATAGTCTATTTGTCACTATTTTTTTCTTATTTGTATACTAAAATATTTCCCCTGCTAACTCTCCCCAAATAAATTCTATACTATACAACATATAAGTATATATTTTTAAAACAGAGTGTGAATTAAAATTTACTTTGTTTTGAGGATTTTATGATGTCTTCTAGGATAAGTAAAAACATCCTTTGGTTTAGAAGGACTGTTTCTTCTACTATGTCATCTGAGATCCATAAACCAGTAACTTGACAAAGAAATCTCTTAAGAATATAAGGCATTTATGAAAGCATTTTTCTTGTAAATGAAATTATTTATAAAGAGGCTGCTGAAATGACAGAATTACCTGCAAATTATTTTATTTTGTTTTGCCCACAGTCTTTTTGGATGCATTTAGAGGGTCCTAAGTAAGCAGGACAATATCTTAGTTCCTTTGATGGGAAAATAAATGTTCTTAAAGCTGCTTCCAATTGGTCTAATCTGACATCATCTAAATGAAATTGAACCAATCAGTATCTTGTTTGACCTGCCTGCACCAGAGGCCACTACATTCAATACAGCTGAATGCTGATTAAAATTCTGGTCTGGAAAAACTAAACAAAATATTGGGGTTGATTAAAGATGCCTTTATGAAATGGCAAGGTCTTTGAAAGCCTGAGAGCCATTAAAATAAGTTGTTTTAACCATCTCCTATAGCTTTTCTCAGTTACAGCCATTTTGAAAAATTCATAAAGGCATAAATAACTCTGCCTTGAAATGATGAGTAACATCTGGCCAAATAAGGGATTCAATTTTGGTACAATAAAAATGCATAAATAATAAAATTGTATCAATTATTTTTGAAATCATGACTATTAAGACAATCCAAAAGTAGCATTCTCTTTTTTTGTTGTTGTTGAGATGGAGTCTTGCTGTATTGCCCAGGCTGCAGTGCAGTGGCAGATCTCGGATCACTACAACCTCTGCCTCTTGGGTTCAAGGGATTATCGTGACTCAGCCTCCCGAGTAGCTGGGATTATATGCTTGCAGCACCACGCCTGGCTATTCTTTGTATTTTAAGTAGAGATGGGTTTTCACCATGTTGGCCAGGCTGGTCTCCAACTCCTGGCTTCAATTGATCTGCCCACCTGGGCCTCCCAAAGTGCTGGGACTACAGACGTGAGCCACTGTGCCCGGACCAAAACTAGCATTCTCTTTTCCAGTAAGTTTTCAGGTCCACAGGGATTGGGGATGTTAAGAGTGCAACATATTTTAAAGCATGAAGAAAAAGAAAAAGGCCACTTGATCCATAATTACTTAAAAAGTTAAGCCATTTCCAGGAATCTTTCAGGAATATATAATACTTAGAATTCATCAAGTTACAAATGGCTAACAGTAGTATGAAAATTATCAAACAACACCTGTCTTGATAGCTGTCTGTATTAATAGCTTCTTTATTTTATTTTTAACATATTGTCTTCTTTGTTAGGAGCTATCACATTTTATCACATTTCGAAATAGCCTTTGTTGAGTGTAGCAACATATGGTTTTTTTTGTTTGTTTGTTTGTTTTTTTTTTTTTGCAGTGGAAAGAGTATGCTTTGGAACCACACCATTCCTAATTCCAATGTTTCCAAGCAAATTATTTAATTCAGATCAAAAGTCTTAGAACTTTTATGAAATGATGTCCTTGGTGGTCATTCATTCAGGAATTGTTTGCTCAGCTTCCAATTTCCAATAGACCCTGTGCTTGAAACTGCAGATCGAATTTTGAAAGATTCAGCCCTTATGTTTCAGCAGTTTATAATCTAGTCAAATGTGAAAACTAAATGGCGCTACATGAAGTAACATACCTGCTCCAAGCCTAGAGTAAATCATAATGGTTCAAATCCCCGTGTAGCTTCCTCTATTCCAAATGCTGCTTAAAGTCTTTGTTATCTTTATGTTTTGTTTTCCAGCTCCTAGTCAACATGCTAAAATGATCTACAAAGGCAACTCCACTTTGCTGAGAACCTGCTCTCGATCTACTAATCTAATGACCTTGAAAGCCAGTTATTATATTGAAACTGTGAAATATACAATAATCCCTCAATTAACCAGGATGAACCTAAAATGTTCTGGTTCATTTAATTTACTGCTTAACAGAGTTAAGTAAAAAACCTGTTAGTTGAATCCTTCCTGAAAATATATTATTTTCTGCCCTAATAAATATAGTGAACTTGAAAATAATGTGAGCAAGTTTATTTCCCTACCAAGAGTTAAGGCAAGGATTTTCACATCTTTATAACATCTTGCATCAACACTATTCAGTGGCTGACAGATAGCATTTGACTCCATAGAATAGTGTTTGGGATTACTTTTTTTAGCATCATAGAATCTTATGGCTCAGAGACATTAAAAATCATTTAGTTCAATGTTCTAATTTTAGACTTGAAGAAAATAAAACTCAGTGAGGTTAAGCGAATTTACCTTAGGTCACACAGTTAGTAGCAAAATCTGAATTAATACTCAGGGCAGAGGACTCCTAATCTACTAGTATGTATCTTTCAAGGTATTATAGATTTATAAAATATAGGAGATTGATATGAGTTCTGATTGACTGCACAGCACATCCTAAAAACGGCCCTATGAATAGAATCTGTTTTATGTCATTTGCCTACTTCTGATAAAAACCAAGAGCACAATTTTTGGTTTAATTTTGGTTGCTTCCAAAAAATTAAGACTCTTCCCGATTTTGATACTAACATTATTTTGAAAATAGTTTGTATTTCTGTGTTAGCATTTGGAAATCAAGTTAGTATATTTCTTACTTAATGGGTAATAAAACTGTACATAACCAAAGTGCTGTTTCATAAACTGCTGTGTGGAACACCTAGGCACATGGAGTCAGTTATGAATGGTATTTTTTTTACCACTGTCTGATTGCCCTTGTTTTGTGGTGTTAAGTCAGACAGTTAGCAATAGTTGAGTGTAGTTTATTTTCTCATGGTATAATATTTAGAGCATTCAAGAGCATGTTAAGTAAAATGAATGCATACACAGTGTCTACATAAATGTAAATTTATTCATAATCAAGAGCAGAATATTTTCTATGGCATTTATCAAAGCAAATATCCTTATATAGGTATTGCTATAAAATGAAGAGTGTGTTTAAAACAAATAGGGACAATCTCATGTTTATATTCAGTTATTTTCAGATGTGCTATTAAACTTAAAAAAGATTATATTTCATCAAAAAACAAAAGGAACTACTGAGTATAAATACCACAGTAATATCAAGGTCTTTTAAAAGACCTTTGTGTAAAGGTGCTATTTTGCATTAAAAAAAATGCTATTGTTTGTCTAAAGGAACCTCTAAACTATGTTGATTCTGGGGTTTTATTAAGTGACTGTTCTTCTGAGATAGGAGCATAATATAAACCAGAATGTAATAACAATCAAGAATATTTGACGGTCATTTAAACTTCCATTTAAAAATATAAGATCTAAATTTTCATACGGTGCATTGTTTTTTAAATGAATACAAATGCCACAAGGAAACAACCTTATTAATCCTAGCACTTTAGAAAAAGTTCTTAACAATTATGATGTTCTACAAGTAATTTTAAAAATCTTGATAATCCCAACTTTGACTTGGGAAAATCTACTGACTCAGGGTGTTATTCTATCATTTTGCATAATATAAAATAAATGTGTAGGTATTAGATCAACAGAATTCACATTTAGGATGGGAAGTGAGTTTTCAGTATAAATAGCAATACATGAAGATTTCGATTTTTTTTTTTTTAAGTGAGAGAGAAAGAAAGGATGGACAACGGGAAGGGGTGAAGAAGTGGAAGGAATGGGGACAGAGAAAGTGATGGAAATAAACTTACTCCCAGCTTGATGAGATATTTATTACCAGGTAAAAGGTATTGTAGCATATGATCCTGGAAAAGTTCTGTACTGTTATAGAAGACACTCCAAATTGTAAAATCATGTGTATGGTTTGAAATATATAATACATAGCGTTCCAGAATCCCATTTATTTTTCTTGGTTGTTTCCACCTGGGAATGGTAAAATACATTATTATCATTCATTCAAGTCAAAACTAAAATATGCAGGATTTTCAAAGGACACATTTGAACTTGGATTTGTGACACTTTTTTTTAAAAAATGTAAATCTCAAAACTGATTCATTTAAAATAAAACACTGAAGTAGTTATCCAATGCCTATTCTGAGGGGCAAAAAGAAAATATGACATGGCTCCTGCCATCTGGTTACTTGTAATTTTAATTAGCTAACAATGCAAAAATGTATAAGTGAGTATTTATTTTGAATTTAAGCTGTAGAACAAAAACTTCAGAAGTAGAACACCTGAGAACTTAGATATGGGGAAAAGAGGGAATAATATAATTGTCCTGGAAAATCCAGGAATCCAACATAGGGTTAATATGTAATTAGAGAAAACAGTGAAATTGATGACTGGAAGGGCTGAAATAATCAGGCAGGACTTCTTGAATGAAGTGACACACTACTTAGGTACATAAGATTTTATTCTTAACAGATGGATTGGATTTGGATAGGTAGAAGGAAGAACAGAGGGCGTTTCAGATGAGGGTTACAA
This sequence comes from Pongo pygmaeus, assembly GCF_028885625.2. Lineage (NCBI taxonomy): Eukaryota > Metazoa > Chordata > Mammalia > Primates > Hominidae > Pongo > Pongo pygmaeus. Next base: position 33,391,423 of record NC_072373.2, on the reverse strand, counting down.
CATAGCAGTGGAAATGAGAAGGGCAAGTCATAGAACGGACAGGAAATTGTCAAGCTGAGAAATACTTGAGTCGTGGGAAATCTTTTTGGCTAAGTAACGTGGCTTGGCTTAGGGGCACAACGAAGCCAATAGGAGAATTTAGATATGGACCAATGAGATCTGAATCATAATATTTTTCGGCTTGAATAAATGTCAGAATTCATTTAGTCTAAACTCTTATTTTACAGATAAGAAAACTGAGTCCAGGAGAGATAAATATGAACAAGTATTAACTCTTGATAAGAGAGACCTATTAGATTTTAGCTCAGCACAATAGTACACCTTATACCTCATGTATCAGGAAATAGACAAGAATCACTAATACCAGAAATCATCAGAACATGCCTATATGTGAAACTTCTTTTCTGACATCAACTGCAGGTAATAAGGGAATAAGAAGGTCCTGGATTATACTCAAAAAGATATATATACTTTCTAATTCCAAATCATTACAAATAATGCCCCAAACATAAAATGTTCAAGGCAGTCATGAAAGTGGTCAGTTTTTCCTTTATTGAAGTTTGCATGGAATCTGTGTACCTATGTAGCTCAGCCTGATTGCATAAAGACAAAATGGAAATTAGGCTGGCAAGTGATAATCAAAGGTTCCCAGATCCACTGAACTAATCACTTCTATGCATTTAATCACAATAAAATTAATTTTATGTCACAAGCTCCTCCCCTGATTGAACTCACTGGGATTCTTGCATGAACCAGCATGAGAGAGACAACATTCCTACTTACTGTATGTATATAGTTCTAGAATCCAGGACAGTCAGAATTGGGGAATCCACGTGTTCTGGTGGCAGCTGTGCTGTGTACAGTAGGACCCAGGAACTGTTTGTACAGCCCACATGTGTGCATGCACTTAGTAGAAACTGGTGAGGTGTAAATACTGCTAAATCTAGGGGATAGGGAGAAACAAGAATTTACTTAGCATTATACTTACTGAGGAGATTTCACTCCTCCACTATAGTCCTATAGCAGAGAATTGTTAAGATAAGGCTTAAAATATGAATAAATAGCCATAAAAATCAATAGCAATACCATATAGGATGCTTCATCCCTTAAATACACTCTGGTTATGTTTAAATAGACAAGTGTCAATCAAACTCTTGTTTTGACTTTTTCATTTTAACAATTTTACTGTTTTCTTGAATGTCTGTGACCAGGTAAATCATTTGCTAAGTTTAGTCTTAGTTCAATGGCTCTGTTTAAAAATAAATGAGATGTTTAAATTATTTTAAAGCATATTTGAAGACAACAGGAGTTGCCTTTGAAATGCAAATACATAGCTTGTAACAATGACTTTGAGCTTGTAATTCCGTTTGTCAGATTCCATTCTTCTCCTGTCTACCACCTGACTATTATTTGACCTTCAAATTGTCAAGGTGCAGTGCAGATGCCTGTTTCTTCCTTGTGATGTCCCTAACACTCCTTGCTGTCACCCCAGCACAAGATGGAGCTTTTAGCCTCTTCTCTTTCTCTTTGTACATACTTTTAGCTTAACACTTAAAAACACTACGTCATGACTATATGATACACTAAATACCTTAAGAGCAGGAATGGTAATATATTCATTTTGCATCCTTAGTATGTAACACAATACCTGGCACATTGTAGGTGTTGAATATGTGTATTTGAACGAATGAATAATTAATGAATGAGACGAGCTAGGTCTGAAAGATGACCATGAGACTAGGGTAGTGCCCTAGGCTGAAAGAATCTCTCTCTCCCCTGAATTTCCCTGGTATTTTATATTGTTTGTCTTTCTAATAGATACCACATTCTCTTGTATTAGATTAAACTAATCTGTAATATACTAACTCAATTCTGAAATATCCTGAACACTTCATTACACTTGGTAATCTAACCAAAGTTCAGTCAGGTGTACCAAGACTTACACATCATTAATACTTTAACACTACTAGAAACAATCATTATTTTCTGGCATATTTTTAAAATAAGTTAGTCACAATTTAAGTAACACACATTCTTAAATCTCATTAACCATGAGCCACCACAATTTCATGTTGAAGAGATTAATGAAATGCAACCTAATTCAGGCAAACAGATTTTGCATTGCACTGATAACAAAAGTAAACTGGGGAAAGAACACTTTGATTTTCATGCAAAGTATAATCAATTGGTTAAACATGTAGGTCACTAGAAGAGAGATTAAAAAAATAATTTACAGTAAATATAGTTACCTTAGAACAAAAAGTTGTCAACAGGAAGAGACTCTTAATGCTTTTGATTAAACCTTGTTTTCTTTACAAATTCTATCCTACAGGAATCCAATGGTTGCAAGTTGAGATGGGGCACTCCCATTCAATGTAGTCAGAATATATACTTCAAGGACACTTTGAAGCTGATGGTGAAGCAGTGTGGCATTGCCAGGGACTGCTGAGAGATGGCAGCAACAGTTGCACTATATGTACACGACTGAGACATAACTGGGCTGCCTTCATTTGGACCAACGTTCTAGGAAACTTATGAAGTTAAAAAATCATTAGAGCAGTGGCCTCAGATGCTACCGAGAGAGTAGATTATTATTTACTGAGAGAAGACTTCATGCAAAGAAAAACTTCTACCAACAGGGCCAATCTTGGTCAAAATTATAATGTGTTTATATGCTAACATATTGTATCTGCCATTCCCCTGCTCTCTTCATCTTCTCTCTCTGGTGACCTTTCTCTCTCTCATTGTTTTCATCTGTCTGAATTCCTCGTCCTCCCTGAAAAAGAGAAGCTGGGGATTTGACTCTAAGTCCCGTTGCAGGAGCAAAACCAAGGAGGTCACCAAGCTTAGAGGAATTCCTGAAGGGTAATTCAGTGCAATTGGAGAAAACCTACAGTGTTTCAACTGAGAACACATCCAACTTTCTGAAAGAACATGCTCCAGCCAGAAATTATATTCCATGTGGCCAAATCCATGTGACCTTGAAATATATAATAGCCATATCAGATTGTCTTGGTCAGCTGCAACTGAGATTGGATGCTACAAAATTCTTTGGCCAGTGAACTCTTTGGAGTGGGATAGTTCTTCCTTCTTTCTTACATGCTACTTTGCTGGGGTGGGGATTTAGCTAACCAATTTGTAGGTGGTGAAGAAGTTACTCCATTCAAAGGGACCGATGCTTGCTTGCATATGTTTCCATGGTACAGACTTGCATATCTGGAACTTAGGTATCTCAAGGTAGGACTTAGGTATCTCAAGAATGCATCATCATATTATCACATATCGCAGTGTCTGCTTATCACAGAGTGCCCCACTCACCTTTCCCCTATAAACTGCATGCTTTGAAGGTGTCTGTGATCACCTAAGCCCTAAACCCACCCAGAATATCCGCCTCAGATGGAAGGAGCTTCCTGAAGCAATTAGTTCAGGGTTTGTTATCCGTGCCCGGATTCTTCCATGGACTGGGAAGTGTCCATTTCTATAACAATTGGGACTGGGGCAGGGGGCGGTCAGGATGGGAAGTGAGTATACTTAGAAGGGTCATGTTTCTTGAGAGGGTTAGAATGGCTAGTGAGCCAGGATTGAAATAGGAATAGTTGAGCTTGTCAAATCCTCCATCCCTAGTTAGGGTTTGCCTCTAGATTATCCAAGGCATTGTGAAGTTTATGGGTAAGAAAGGTGTTGCATTTTAGAAGATAGCATGGCTTTAAAGTGAATGTGTAACAGAGTTTAAGATGTTCATGCTGCATTACATGAAAACTGCTGCAGAAAACACAGAACAGAGGAAGGAGAATTAGAAGTTCTGGGTAATTTTAATAGGTAAGAGTCAGCAGAGGCCTCATTGGGAAGGTGACATTTTGAACAAAGACCTGAAGTGGGGATGAGTGTAAAAGTTGTGGGAATTTTTGGGTTGGACCATTCCAAGAGAGGCAACAAGCAGAGCAAAGCCATGAAAGGAGGGACATGCCTGACACTCTTGAGGACTAGCAGGGAGGCTGATGTGGCTGGAGCAGAACAAATTAGGAAGAAGTAAGTTAGAGATGATATTAGAGATTTAATGAGGGGCCAGTTCACGCAAGCCTTGTAGGTCTTTGTAAGAATTTTGGTTTTTAATCTAAGAGGTTCCACTTAGGAAGACACTAAGGATTTTGAACAGAGCTGTCATGCAATCAAACATGGACTTCATCAGTATCATCCTGGCTGCTAGACGTATAGATGGTAGTGAGCAAGAACATAAGAATACATCTCACTGAAGAGGCTATTTGTAATATCAAGTAAGTGGAGGCCAGTAATAATCAAGTAAGAAATGGTTAAATTCTGAATATGTTTTAAAGGCAAAGCTAACAGGATTTCCCAGTGCATTGTAGGTAGAGTATGAAAGAGAAGACCCAGAGTTGACTCCAGTGCTTTTGACCTGAGCAAAGGGAGGATAAAGTAACCATTTTATTGGTTGAGGGAGGCATGGAAGGGAAGATAAGAATTCATATAATGAATGTCAATTAGACATTTGCTATGTTAGTTATATAACCAAGAGGAGATTGTCAGGATATTTGAACAGAAGTTTGGAATTACAGGAAGAGTTCATGGCTTGAGATACAATTTGGTAAGTCATCATCATATAGACAGCTAGGAGTGCAAACGATGTGAACATAGATATAAAAGAGAAAACCCTGGGATACCAACATATGAGGCCAATGAGTAAAGGAGAAATCAACCAAGGAGACAGAGAGTGACCAGTAAGGTATGAGGAAAACATTGAGACTATGGTGTCTTGAAAGTCAAATGAAGTAATTTTTAAGAGTTAAAGGTGAAATAAGATGAGAATTAAAAATCGACCATCGGGTATAACAATATGGCAGTCATCAGTAATTGCACAATTGGAGTTTCAGTGAACTTGTCGGCACCAAAGCCTGACTTAAGAGGGCTTACAAGGAAATAGAAGAGGAATCAGAAACAGTGAATAAAAGAACATTTTCAAAAAGTTTTGTGGTAAAGGAAAACAGAAAAATGTAGCAATAGATAAAAGGTGAGTAGAATCAAGAGAAGATTTTTAAAGTAATTTAAATGACAGAAAAATTTGTTGTATGTGATGAGATGACCCAACAGTGAAGGGAAAACTATGAAGTGGATGAAACAGAAAAAAATTGCTGGAGTTTTGTCCTTGAATATGTGAAAGAGGAGAATCTAGTTCGAAAGTGAAAGAGTTGAACTTGGAACAGAGACAATCTATAGTAATGGGAGGGAATGCAGACTATGTGGGTGCCAATACTGGTGGGTGGGTAGATGGTAGCAGAGTCTATGGGCATTATCCTCTAACTACTTCAATTTTCCCAATGAACAAAGCAAGACCATTTACCATGAGTGATCTTTTGATTCTTCAGAGTAACACCCTGTAGTACCCTTCTTCTGCTCTTACAATGAAATCTAATAATGGTCAATGAGATCCTATTTGATGTAACATTCTCCCTATTTTTTTCATACACTAGACTAGACATTATTCTGTTCTTCTAACACAACAAGTTCACACTTCTGGGCCTTTGCAGGTGCTGCTCCTTCTAACTGAAATCTATTTTCTCCTCCTTTGTACTTGGATTGCTCTTTCTTATGCTTCAGATTCACCCTTCTATGAGTGGTCTTTCTTGATAATTGAACAATATGGCCACCATTATCCCCAGGTTCTTGTTATATCACCTTGTTTAGTTCCATATCATAATTACTAAAACAAGTCCAATATTACCTTTTCATTCATGTCTTGATATTATATCCTTCCCAGGAGAATGTAAACTTCTTGAGTTCAGATAAATATTTTTTATCATGTTCAGCAGGATATCTCCAGGAGTGGTGTGATGACTAACTCACATAATTTTACTTGTTGAAGATGAATGAGCAAGACCAGAAGGATACCTCCATGCCCTCTACCCAGGCTGCCATTTTTTTTTCTCAGAAATATAGTAATGTCTAAACATGTTTTAAAGTCTCCAAGAATATAATGAATATAATTGTCAGGCAATGTAGGGGTCTATAGTTGTAAGACAAATGAGATTTACCATTAAATATGAGAAAAAGGCAAAGCTGTACCTGTCTGAATGCCAAAACACAATTTTAAAGTACCAGTGCTTCACTGTAAAAGAAAGAAACAATAAAAACAAATAAAAGCAAAACAGGAGATAGTGGTATACCAAAATGTTAACAATGTTTTTCTGAGTGAGTGCATATAGAGGATTTAATTTTTGTTACATATATTTTTCAAATTTTCTGCGATATATATTTATATCATAGATGGAGAAAAAATAGCCATAGTTAATCAATATCAATTCATTATTCAAAAGAAGATATGCCCCAACCTAGTTAACGCATGCCCCATCATATCTCCAGTCACACTGCTTCTCTTCTCTATGACTTCAGCATTGGCTCAGTTTTCTTTTCAATCATAATCCATTTTTGGCAACTCTAACATCCTCAATAATGACTCATCTCTGAATCTGGCTTTACTTTAACTTCCTCAAATGCAATGCCCTTCACCTCTACTTCATTTATTCAACATTCAGCATAGTTACACCTACTACTTGATAATCTTCACAATGATTTCCAAGATTCTAAATCTAAATCCTGCACTCTCTGACCACAAACTGGTTACTTCCCACCTCTTCCACTTGTCACATTGATGCAATCACTCCTATGCCGCTACACGATGTCCAGTCTCTTGGTACCTTCTTATTCCCAGAATATTTTCAATAGTTGCATTTCCCTCGTCAATGAAATTTGATCATCTATTACAAAGCCGTACTCCCTGGGTCACATAGGGTTCTTCACATCCCCAGTCCTCTTCTATGTGGCTATCCCAATTCCCAGGTCTGGATATATCTTATCATCTTATGTCTGTAATACTTCTCATATCTCTAAGATGTTTCTGAGAGATGTCACTGAACACACTGAAAGAGTCTAGTATAATTTCAGGTTTTCCAGTTTGAACTGGGCTCTTGGAACTTTTCAGCCATAACTGTGTTGTTCCTTTGTGTCTCTCTTCATTGTATTGATTTGTTTTTCCTTCTTCTCCTTTCATAGTTTGGACAATTCTCTTGAGGAACCAAGTAAGGGTTTACATTGAAGCCCTTAGATAGAGCTTCCTCTTCTAAACTCCTACAATGCTCAGGATTTGTTCAACGGGTACGGAGATCAATCTGATTGTCATACTAACCTATTTTGTTTCTTCCGTCCTTCCCTGCTACTGACCCTATATCTTTTCTGCATTTAATTTTTATCTAAATGTTTCTCAGTGATATGGTTTGGCTATGTCCCCACCTAAATCTCATCTTGAATTGTAGTTCCCATAATTCCCACATGTTGTGGGAGGGACCCGGTGGGAGATAATTGAATCATGGGGGCAGTTTCCCCCTTCTGTTCTCATGGTAGTGAATACATCTCATGAGATCTAATGGTTCCATAAGGGGTTTCCCTTTTCCCTTGGCTCTCATTTCTGTCTTGTGTGCTGCCATGTAAGATGTGCCTTTTGCCTTCTGCCATGATTGTGAGGCCTCCCCAGCCACATGCAACTGTAAGTCCATTAAACCTCTTTTTCTTTACAAATTACACAGTCTCAGGTATGTCTTTAACAGCAGCATGAAAACGAACTAGTACACTCAATTAAATTATAAAATCAGAATTTAACTACAAAATAGATTTCTCTGTAAAACAGAATGTCACTGGTCAGGAGGCAGAAAAAAAAACAAAAAATCTTCTGGACAGAGTGACTGAGGGAACAGAGAAGGAAGACTCTGTTCCCTCAGATATAATGTTGGGAGAAACAGGAAGTATGGAGTCTCCCACTTCCCTAATTCAGAATTCCCTGCCTGATGGAATAAGGATAGAAGGAAGGAGAAATGTGCAAGCTCTCTGAAGGAGGGGTCCTGACCCCTGTTTTCAAGGTAGAGTCCCAGGTTGGGGGCAAGACCAGAGCAAAAAGAAAGACTTTGGTGTCTGTATTCAGGCAGGGCCACAGAAAACCTTGTAAAGATTTCAGTTGCTCAAGGGTGATGTAGAAGCACTGAGGATACCCACTGAATGTGGAAGGGTTGTCTCAATAGTTATCCCTTTGCATAGAGAAAGCAAGCATCCTGGGTGGCCACACTCCATATGCTAAGGAACTAGGTAAGACCCCAGAAGCTTTTACATAGCTAGTGGAGGTGTGGGGACCCCCAAAGTGACTGTGATTTACTTACTACTAAGTTGCATTGGAGTAAAGTCAGATATTAAACTGAATTATAGAAATAAAATCATAACTGTACACAGAGATAGAGACATACATATATGTCTTGAACACTGAAATTTATGAATGCCACATACTCAACCAGCACCTCACCTATGCTTATCATAACCACACAGACAAGATTTTCAGAACCTAAGTACAATTAAAATGTTTTCTAAGTTTTTAAGATAAGCTAATTCACACCAAAAAAGTAGTTTGTTAGGTCACACTTCTGGTTTGGGAAATCTGACTGCTATGTCGTCACTGTCAGGCCTCTGAGCCCAAGCTAAGCCATCATATCCCCTGTGACCTGCATGTACACATCCAGATGGCCTGTTCCTGCCTTAACTGATGACATTGCACCACAAAAGAAGTGAAAATGGCCTGTTCCTGCCTTAACTGATGACATTCCACCACAAAAGAAGTGAAAATGGCCTGTTCCTGCCTTAACTGATGACATTGTCTTGTGAAATTCCTTCTCCTGGCTCATCCTGGCTCAAAAGCTCCCCCACTGAGTACCTTGTGACCCCCACTCAGCCCACCAGAGAACAACCCCCCTTTGACTGTAATTTTCCTTAACCTACCCAAATCCTATAAAACAGCCCCACCCCATCTCCCTTCGCTGACTCTCTTTTCAGACTCAGCCCACTTGCACCCAGGTGAAATAAACAGCTATGTTGCTCACACAAAGCCTGTTTGATAGTCTCTTTACACGGACGCGCATGAAATTTGGTGCCATGACTCGGACTGGGGGAACTCCCTTGGGAGATCAATCCCCTGTCCACCTGTTCTTTGCTCCGTGAAAAAGATCCACCTACGACCTCAGGTCCTCAGACCCACCAGCCCAAGGAACATGTCACTGATTTTAAATCAGGTAAGCGGCCTCTTCTTACTCTCTTCTCCAACCTCTCTCACTATCCCTCAACCACTTTCCCTTTTCCACTCTTCAATCTCTCCCTTCTTTTAATTTCAATTCCTTTCATTTTCTGGTAGAGACAAAGGAGACACGTTTCATCTGTGGACCCAAAACTCCGGCACCGGTCATGGACTGGGAAGGCAGCCTTCCCTTGGTGTTTAATCATTGCAGGGATGCCTCTCTGATTATTCATCCAGGTTTCAGAAGTGTCAGACCACACAGGGATGCCTACCTTGGTCCTTCACCCTTAGCAGCAAGTCCCGCTTTTCTGGGGAAGGGGCAAGTACCCTAACCCCTTCTCTCTGTGTCTCTACCCCTTCTCCACCTTTCTGGGGGGAAAGAAACCCCCAACCTCTTCTCCTTCACCCTTAGCAAGTCCCACTTTTCTGGGGGAGGGGCAAGTACCCTAACCTTGTATCTCTGTGCCCCAATCCCTTATTTCCACACCCCGACCTCTTATATCTCTGCGCCCTGATCCCTTATTTCCATGCCCTGACCCCTTTCCCACTTTTCTGGAGGGTAAGAACCTCCGAACCCCTTCCCTCTGTGTCTCTACTCTCTCTTTTCTCTGGGTTTGCTTCCTTCACTATGGGCAACCTTCCACCCTCCATTCCTCCTTCTTCTCCCTTAGCCTGTGTTTTTAAGAACTTAAAACCTCTTCAACTCTCACCTGACCTAAAATCTAAGTGTCTTATTTTCTTCTGCAATGCTGCTTGACCCCAATACAAACTCAACGGTAGTTTGAAATAGCCAGAATACAGCACTTTCAATTTTTCCATCCTGCAAGATCTAAGTAATTCTTGTCGTAAAATAGGAAAACGGTCTGAGGAACCTGACATCCAGGCATTCTTTTACACATCAGCCCCTTCCTAGTCTCTGTGCCCAGTGCAACTCGTCCCAAATCTTCCTTCTTTCCCTCCCACCTTTCCCCTCAGTCCCAACCCCAAGCGTCACTGAGTCTTTCTAATCTTCCTTTTCTAGAGACCCATCTGACCTCTCCCCTCCTTCCCAGGCTGCTCCTTGCCAGGCCGAGCTAGGTCCCAATTCTTCCTCAGCCTCTGCTCCTCCACCCTATAATCCTTTTATCACCTCCCCTCCTCACAGCCGGTACGGCTTATAGTTTCGTTCCGTGGCTAGCCCTCCCCCACCTGCCCAGCAATTTACTCTTAAAAAGGTGGCTGGAGCTAAAGGCATAGTCAAGGTTAATGCTCCTTTTTCTTTATCCCAAATCGATAGTGTTTAGGCTCTTTTTCACCAAATATAAAAATCCAGCCCAGTTCATGGGTCGTTGGGCAGCAACCCTGAGATGCTTTACAGCCCTAGACCCTAAAAAGTCAAAAGGCCGTCTTATTCTCAATACACATTTTATTACCCAATCTGCTCCCTACATTAAATAAAACTCCAAAAATTAAATTCTGGCCCTCAAACCCCACAACAGGATTTAATTAACCTCGCCTTCAAGGTGTACAATAATAGAAAAAAGTTGCAATTCTTTACCTCCACTGTGAGACAAACCCCAGCCACATCTCCAGCACACAAGAACTTCCAAATGCCTGAACCGCAGCGGCCAGGTGACCCTCCAGAACCTCCTCCCCCAGGAGCTTGCTATAAGTGCCAGAAATCTGGCCACCAGGCCAAAGAATGCCTGTAGCCCAGGATTCCTCCTAAGCTGCCTTCCATCTGTGCGGGACCCCACTGGAAATCGGACTGTTCAACTCACCTGGCAGCCACTCCCAGAGCCCCTGGAACTCTGGCCCGAGGCTCTCTGACTGACCCCTTCTTGACTTAGCGGCTGAAGACTGACGCTGCCTGATCGCCTTGGAAGCCCCGTAGACCATCACGGATGCTGAGCTTTAGGTAACTCTCACAGTAGAGGGTAAGTCCATCCCCTTCTTAATCAATACGGAGGCTACCCACTCCACATTACCTTCTTTTCAAGGGCCTGTTTCCCTTGCCTCCATAACTGTTGTAGGTATTGATGGCCAGGCTTCTAAACCTCTTAAAACTCCCCAACTCTAGTGCCAACTTAGACAATACTCTTTTAAACACTCCTTTTTAGTTATCCCCACCTGCCCAGTTCCCTTATTAGGAGGAGGCACTTTAACTAAATTATCTGCTTCCCTGACTGTTCCTGGATTACAGCTACATCTCATTGCTGCCCCTCTTCCCAATCCAAAGCCTCCTTTGCGTCCTCCTCTTGTATTCCCCCACCTTAACCCACAAGTATAAGATACCTCTACTCCCTCCTTGGCGACCGATCATGCACCCCTTACCATCTCATTAAAACCTAATCACCCTTACCCCGCTCAATGCCACTATCCCATCCCACAGCACGCTTTGAAAAGATTAAAGCCTGTTATCAGTCGCCTGCTACAGCATGGCCTTTTAAAGCCTATGAACTTTCCTTACAATTCCCCCATTTTACCTGTCCTAAAACCAGACAAGCCTTACAAGTTAGTTCAGGATCTATGCCTTATCAAAAAAATTGTTTTGCCTATCCACCCCATGGTGCCAAACCCATATACTCTCCGATCCTCAATACCTCCCTCCACAATCCATTATTCTGTTTTGGATCTCAAACACGCTTTCTTTACTATTCCTTTGTACCTGTCATCCCAGCGTCTCTTTGCTTTCACTTGGACTGACCCTGACACTCATCAGCCTCAGCAAATTACCTGGGCTGTACTGCCGCAAGGCTTCACAGACAGCCCCCATTACTTCAGTCAAGCCCAAATTTCATCCTCATCTGTTACCTATCTCAGTATAATTCTCATAAAAACACACGTGCTTTCCCTGCTGATCATGTCCGATTAATCTCCCAAACCTCAATCCCTTACAAAACAACAACTCCTTCCCTTCCTAGGCGTGGCTAGTGTGGTCAGAATTCTTACACAAGAGCCAGGACTGCACCCTGTAGCCTTTCTGTCCAAACAACTTGACCTTACTATTTTAGCCTAGCCATCATGTCTCCATGCAGCGGCTACTGCCGCTCTAATACTTTTAGAGGCCCTCAAAATCACAAACTATGCTCAACTTACTCTCTACATTTCTCATAACTTCCAAAATCTATTTTCTTCCTCATACCTGACACATATACTTTCTGCTCCCCGACTCCTTCAGCTGTACTCACTCTTTGTTAAGTCCCACAATTACCATTGTTCCTGGCCCAGACTTCAATCCGGCCTCCCACATTATTCCTGATACCACACCTGACAGTCATGACTGTATCTCTCTGATCCACCTGACATTCACCCCATTTCCCCATATTTCCTTCTTTCCTGTTCCTCACCCTGATCACCCTTGATTTATTGATAGCAGTTCCACCAGGTCTAATCGCCACACACCAGCAAAGGCAGGCTATGCTATAGTACAAGCCACTAGACCACCTCTTAGAACCTCTCATTTCCTTTCCATCGTGGAAATCTATCCTCAAGGAAATAACTTCTCAGTGTTCCATCTGCTATTCTACTACTCCTCAGGGATTACTCAGGACCCCTCCCTTCCCTACACATCAAGCTCGAGGATTTGCCCCCACCCAGGACTGGCAAATTAGCTTTACTCAACATGCCCCGAGTCAGATAACTAAAATACCTCTTAGTCTAGGTAGACACTTTCACTGGATAGGTAGAGTCCTTTCCTACAGGGTCTGAGAAGGCCACCACAGTCATTTCTTCCCTTCTGTCAGACATAATTCCTCAGTTTAGCCTTCCCACCTCTATACAGTCTGATAACAGACCAGCCTTTATTAGTTAAATCAGCCAAGCAGTTTTTCAGGCTCTTAGTATTCAGTGAAACCTTTATATTCCCTTATGGTCCTCTGTCTTCAGGAAAAGTAGAATGGACTAAAGGTCTTTTAAAAACACACCTCACCAAGCTCAGCCACCAACTTAAAAAGGACTGGATAATACTTTTACCACTTTCCCTTCTCAGAAGTCAGACCTGTCCTCAGAATGCTACAAAGTACAGCCCATTTGAGCTCCTGTATAGACGCTCCTTTTTATTAGGCCCCAGTCTCATTCCAGACACCAGACCAACTTAGACTGTGCCCCCAAAAAACTTGTCATCCCTACTATCTTCTGTCTAGTCATACTCCTATTCACCGTTCTCAACTACTCATACATGCCCTGCTCTTGTTTCCACTGCCGGTTTACACTGTTTCTCCAGGCCATCACAGCTGATATCTCCTCGTGCTATCCCCAAACTGCCACTCTTAACTCTTGAAGTAAATAAATAATCTTTGCTGGCAGGACTATGGTGAATCTCCTTAGGCACTCTCTAATCAGATGTCCTGAGTCATACCAATTCTTAGACCTTTTATACCTGTTTTTCTCCTTCTCTTATTCCATTTAGTTTTCAAATCATACAAAACTGTAGCCAGGCCATCACCAATAATTCTAAATGACAAATGTTTCTTCTAACAACCCCACAATATCACCCCTTACCACAAAATCTTCCTTCAGCTTAATCTCTCCCATTCTAGGTTCCCACATTGCCCCAATCCTGCTCGAAGCAGCCCTGAGAAACATCACCCATTATCTCTCCATACCATCCCCTAAAATTTTCGCTGTCCCAACACTTTACCACTATTTCGTTTTATTTTTCTTATTAATATGAGAAGACAGGAATGTCAGGCCTCTGAGCCCAAGCTGAACCATCATATCCCCTGTGACCTGCATGTACACATCCAGATGGCCGGTTCCTGCCTTAACTGCAGACATTCCACCACAAAAGAAGTGAAAATGGCCTGTTCCTGCCTTAACTGATGACATTGTCTTGTGAAATTCCTTCTCCTGGTTCATCCTGGCTCAAAAGCTCCCCCACTGAGTACCTTGTAACCCCCACTCTGCCCGCCAGAGAACAACCCCCCTTTGACTGTAATTTTCCTTTACCTACCCAAATCCTATAAAACGGCCCCACCCCTATCTCCCTTCGCTGACTGTCTTTTCAGACTCAGCCCACCTGCACTCAAGTGAAATAAACAGCTTTGTTGCTCACACAAAGCCTGTTTGGTTGTCTCTTCACGGGGATGCACATGAAAGTCACTACAATAGAAATTGGGGATTTTCTTTTGGTTTTAAAAATCTGAAAACTGTAAACTTAATACAAAGAAAACCACTGTGATTAAATAGCTTTTTTGAGTTCCAAGTTGTTTTTATGCCTGTACTGTCCATCCCAAAGTGGATTATTCTCAATGTATTTCCATAAGAAGATGAAATGTTACTAGTGTTCTTTGAATAATAAAGCATGAAAAGAGAGAGAGAGAGAGAGGAGAACCTAATTTGACATGTGGCAGAGAAAGTTGCATGGTGATCTGATTGGGAAATTCTTGGTAAAACAGGAGGAAATGATGAGGGAAAGGGAAAACAATGGAGAAGAAAAGAGGAGGAGGTACCAAGTTGGGCATGGGGGGAAGGAGTAGTCATGTGTAAAATGTATGAATGGAATGAGAGAGTTTTTAAAAACAGTTAATAAAAAGAAATGAAAAAAGGGTTGGTTACAGGGAAGTGAGGCTAAGAAATTCTTTGAGAGTGAAGCCATAAACAAAGCCACCAACTTAAAATTTAAAGCAAAGAGGGAAGTAATGGCAACTCTCCTCCTAGCTTAACTGCAACTGATTTGATAATATGTCTCTACAGATGTGATTAGGCACTTCAAGGGCAACACAAATGGATCAATGGATTCAAACAATTGCAGGTATGTACACAAATCTGAGTTGGGTAAATGGAGGGTGGGGAAACCCTGAAAACATAAGGCCACTGTTTGTTAGAGCCCCTGAGCAACAACATCTTGTTTTCCATTTGCTTGATTGCTTCATTTGCATAAGATCAAACACAGGGAGTTGTGGACAGGGAAAAACAGATCACTCTAATATGCATTAGAAATGGATCCACAGGCATTATCCTTAGACGTGTTACAAGGAAATGCATCCCAGTGCATGGAAACCTCACTGATTACTGTCAAGCAAACTATAATTTACAATACTGGCCATGAATTATATGCTATTTTATGATTGATTTCATGCTGTTGTTCAGAGAATTTCATTGATCTGAATTTACAAAATGAACCAATAAGTAGGTGATGATTTTCTTCTAACTCGTGGTGTAAACTGAGAAATTTATATCTTATTTGTTTCTACCATCAGAAAATTACATAGCACTTTTTTGCTTCTTTATGATCTAATACATATTGTCTGGGTCTTCTTCTGATAACCTTAATATTTCATAAATGAAAAACACAGCTTTTTCCTGGTTTTCCTTTCTTCTCTCTGTGTATCCTTCCCACAAATCATCAATTAGATGTTTAAAAATTTTAGAGCAATATAGGTAGCACTGACCACATCATCTTGTTATTTGGTATTCCAACGTGAGAACCTCTGCTAGGTGATGGTTCAGTGAGAACACATCTTCGGCAGCAAATCTAAGGGGTGATATGTTTCTCGTAGATGCCTGAAAAGCAATCAGCTACATCAGAATGCATGTGGAATGTCAGGTTGCATTCATCTCTGCCATTGTGAAGCCCTTGCTCCGCAATTGCTTGCACAGCATTTTGATTCCAGGAGAACCAGATTCTGACCTTATAATTAATAAAAACAGGGGCTTTATTCGGCCTGAACATCCTTGCTCTCTTTTTCCTCATAGGAGCCTTAACCTTGCAACATGCTTTTCTTTGGCCAGGTGAGCAATTAACCATCACCAAGATCCAGTCCCGTGCTTTCAAACTGATCTGTAGAGTTGAAATCACTTTGAGGAACCATCACACTGTCTTCCACAATGGTTGAACTAGTTTACAGTCTCACCAACATTGTAAAAGCATTCCTATTTCTCCACATCCTCTCCAGCACCTTCTGTTTTCTGACTTTTAATGATCGCCATTCTAACTGGTGTGAGATGGTACCTCATTGTAGTTTTGATTTGCATTTCTCTGATGGCCAGTGATGATGAGCATTTTTTCATGTGTCTGGATCTAGAACTAGAAATACTATTTGACCTAGCCATCCCATTACTGGGCATACACCCAAAGGATTATAAATCATGCTGCTATAAAGACACATGCACACATATGTTTATTGCCGCACTATTCACAATAGCAAAGACTTGGAACCCAAACGTCCATCAGTGATAGACTGGATTAAGAAAATGTGGTACATATACACCATGGAATACTATGCAGCCATAAAAAAGGATGAGTTCATGTCCTTTATAGGGACATAGATGAAGCTGGAAACTATCATTCTGAGCAAACTATCGCAAGGACAGAAAACCAAATACCGCATGTTCTCACTCATAGGTAGGAACTGAACAATGAGAGCACATGGAAACAGGGTGGGGAACATCACACACCAGGGCCTGCTGGGGGTGGGAGGAGGGGGGAGGGATAGCATTAGGCGATATACCTAATGTAAATGACGAGTTAACAGGTGCAGCACACCAACATGGAACATGGCACATGTATACATATGTAACAAACCTGCACGTTTTGCACATGTACCCTAGAACTTAAAGTAAAATAATTTAAAAAAGGAAAAAACAAAAACAAACAAAAAAAGAAATCACTTTGCTATGATAAGGACTTATATTTAAAACTGAACACAAACCACATACTAAACTCAACAAATTCTTCCATTTGCGCTTATGTTTTCCACCTTATCAAAGAAACCCACATCCCTCCCTTTCATGAAAACCCTGTTCAATGTTTGTATTATCCATGAAACATCTCCTGACTCTCTTCAACATATGCATAGTTTGTACTCTACTGAGTTGCCCTTTTAATAAATTTCCCTTGTAAGCATCCTTATACCAGTCATCAGTATTTATAGTGTTATAAGCACTTTGAGAACAAGGATGTATCTTATGACCCCTAATACCTTGGACACTCCTAATTGTTGAATAGTAAAACCTTTTTGCAATATGAAAACTGGCAAAAAAGAAAGGAGGACCTGGTGCCTCCAACACATTTGCAGCAGGTGGCATGTGGTAGGGGAGCCCAGCCTGCTGAGGGTTTTCAGTCACTACTTTGTGTGTGTGTGTAGTGGGGGGGTGGGAGGTAAGGGGGAACCATTATTGTTAGTTGTGATAATGAAGGAGGATGCTTCTTCATTTCCCTCTTTTCTTCTGTGGCTGGTTAGAACAAAAAAGCATCCATGAAAAACTCCTTAGGCTGACGGTATTCTTAGCTAGCTGCCTTCTACTCTGGCTTCCTGAACATCTCTAATACCCCATTTGTAATAATTATAAAATATTGAACCCAGGATTTTTTTCTTGGTTACTTTTATAATGTAAAATGAGAGAAAGCCCCTCATTTCGTCCATCCATCCCTTCCTCCCTCTTTCCTTCTCTCTGTCTCCTTCTCTCGTGCTCTCTCCCTATCTTGCTCTTGTTCTCTGTCTCTATCTACACACACATATACAAAAACACACATGCACACACACACAAACATCCTACTGACTCCCTTACTTTGCCTCTGCACAAGGATAGACAGAGAATTAGGGAGGCATCAGTTAGCTTTTGATCTTCATCAATGCTTTCAATTCAAGAGGAGATAATTGAGATAACTTTATAGAGTTATTATTTGAACAAGTAGTTGCATAACTTGGCTAAATCTTGCAAAACTGGAGGTTTTTCTCTCAGATTTAGTTGGATATTTGCTACTATCATATTCCTTAACAAGATTAGGAATCAATTAATACTTTGTAAGAAAATATTCATGTGACATACAATATATAATATCTTGTTAGGCAACAGAAGTTAATAATGAGACATAATAAGAATAATAAGTTCCTAACTACCTGTGGCAGGAAAAGAGTAGGTTTATGAATCAGTGTTCCCTTTCAAATATCGTAGTGAAGGTTAAGATGCTGTTAATTCAGTAATAATCATGGCTATATCACTGACTGCTACTTACTGTTTGCCAGGCAGTGCTAAGTCTATTGTCAGCTTAGAAATGTATCATCTGAGAATGGTTCTCAATGAAAACGTATAATCAATCCTTAAATATTATTTTAATACTATTTCAACCTAGCCCTATACTACGCTTTATATAGCATAAGAAAGTAATGAATCTCTATCCTCAAGAGCGAAGATATCTCTTTTGGGTGGCAAGACATACACATTTCTTTTTTGGCACAGTCTCATGCTACCCTTAAGACACAAATCAATTGCCACACCCTATAAGAAACCTTCTCAAACCCTTCCAGTTTGGATTAATTTCTCTTTTGTGCTTCACTAGCATCATTTTTACTACTATTATAACATTTAACATGGATTTACTGTATTATTGGGTACATTCTTAATTACACCTTAAGCATAAACTCTTAGAAGTAGAATTTCCCAGTCAAAGAGGGATCATTTGGGGTCCTGACAAGGGAGAAGATGGCACACTGAAATGGAATTATTGAAAAGAAATATGTCAGCGACTATTTACAGGATTTGGGCCAGGGTTAAGGGGCACATTCAAGAATGAGAACACAGCTGGTGGCTAAACACAGACCAAGCCATTGCTGCCTTAGGCTGAGGACCACATCAGGCTGGAAAGACAGCTGTACTGTATGAAGGGCCTCCCCTTCAATGGAGGAACAGCTACTGCCCATCTGAACCCTTGTAAGCACAGAGCCTGGAGACCCTTGCAAGCACAGAGCCTGAGGAATAAACACTCTGGCCTCATTCTCTCCTGTCTGTTGTTCTCTTTATTGTGTCTTACTTTGGCAGAACCCAAAGAGAATCCAGAGGCTAAAGCTCAGGACAAGGTAGAGAAAAGCAGAGCACACATTTACAGGGGGGATTGAGACCATACAGAACAAAACTGTGGCACATTATGATATAAATTGCCAATTTTCATTCACAGCAGCATTATATGTAAGAGCTCTTTTCTCCATCTTCTAATCAATATGGAAAAATCTAATTTTAAAAAATATTTACACATTTGAAAAATGTTAAGTAGCATTTAATTTATTATTATTATTATCATTATTTCTGTGACTATATTTACATATTTTTTTCTTTTTGGAGGTGCCTGTTTATCTAATTGACCCATATCTAATAGTGTTTCTCTTTTTCTAATGGAAAGCTAATAAGTCAATATTACTTGGATATAGCACCTAGCATAGTGCCTATTACTTAGCAAGTTATCAATAGATACTTATTAAATAAGTATGCTATAGAGTATTTTGTTCTAGTTTGTCACTTGTTTTATCATTTCAATAATGGTTTTATTTTGCTATATAGACAATTTAAATCTTTACGCAGTCAAGTATAACAATATTTTCCTAGAATTTTATCTGGCTGGAAGAATATAAAATACTTCAAAAAGGAGATAGCACTTAAATTCAAAATTGTTTAGGTTTTAAAGCAGTGGAGATAGAGGGTGAAGACATGCTGGATGGGAAGAGCTGGCAAAAAGACTGTAGAAAAATGCAGTACAAGCTTAAAGAGAAATGTTTAGTTTAGTTCAATATAGTTCAGTTTAGCTGGAGCACAGGACATAGGAAAGAAGTGAAGGAAGTAATACTAAAAACCATTCTTTGGGGCCACCATTAAAGACCAGGCTAATAATTTTGTAGTAATTTTGTAGTAATGAATGCAGTGGATGATAAAAATGGGGGGAGAAGTTAGGAGAGCTTTCTTTAGTCTTTGTTCTGCTGTTAGCTCTCTGTATGAACTTGGAAAAAAATACTTGCCCTCATTGGATCTTAGTTTATTCATCTATAAAATGAGAAATCTGTGTTTGTGTTAGATGCTTTCTAAGATTAAAATCTCTACTGTATGTCTATTTAATAAAAACAACTTGGCAATCAGAATTTTGTGATACAAATGTTTGCTTCTTGGATATTTGCTCTACTAGTTACAAAGGCCGGGAAAGCATCACCCATTTAATTCATCATAAAATGTCTTTGCAGTTCAATTTGGAATGATATGCCGAGCAAGTAGTCCTTAATAGTTCTGAATATAAGAAGAGGGTGGGTAGGATGAGCACAATGGAGTAGCAGAATTTAAATTGTAAGGTTAGGGTGTAAATAAATATCCTATTAGAATTATGCTGTACACCTACTTGCAAAAACACAATGCATCATATGCAACAATTGCATTTTAAAAAGCTGGTAAAGTGTTTGATGTTGCAAGTGTAAATTATCAACTAGTAGTATTTGACCCATTATAAGATATTTACAGGATTGTCTATCTTTGAATCATTTCCGTAGAATGATGGGCTTTTCTCTTTTAAAACAGCAATTTTCAAATCACAGTCTGTTGACATTTCTGTGGGAAAGACACATAAGTGTTCACACTATGACAACATCTTTTTTATTTCTGAGTTAATTCATATAATACTGATGATTTTAAATAAAATAATACATCTGTGATGGTTACTTTTGTGTGACAACTTGGCCAGGCTATGGTATCCACTTGTTTGATCAAACACTAATCTAAATGTTGCTATAAAGTTATTATTTAGATATGATTAACATTTATTTATAGATAGTTGACTTTAAGTAAATTACCCTACATAGTATGGGTTGGCCACACCCAATCAGTTGAAAGGCTTTAGAGCAAAGATTGAAATTTCCCAAAGATGAAAGAATTCTACCTCAAGATTGCATGATAAAAATTCTATGGGAGTTTCCAGTCTGCTGGCCTGCAGTGATATAAGAAGATATTTGGTCTTTGTACCGGCTTTCTGGCACAGAACTCTTAAAATCCTTGGAATTTTCTGAGTGATAAAGATGATAGTAGCATCTTTTGTTCTAATTAAGTGACTGTCAGACGGCCCCTAGACCACTTCAAAATAGGGGCTGTTCACCAGAAAGACCAAACCTTGATTAGAAGCTTGGAACTTTCAGCCTCACTCCTCAATCAGCAACCTCTTGGGAGAAGGGGAGTGGCTGGAAATTGAGTCAATCATCAATGGCTAATGATTTGATCAATCATGCCTATGTCATGAAACCTCCTAAAAGCCCCTAAACAACAGAGTTTGAGGAGGTTTGTCATCTGCCTGTTTATATGCATCCTTTAAAATAAACTACAATAGTAAGTAGATCATTTTATTGAGTTCTGTGAGTCATTCTAGCAAATTATCAACCCTGAAGAGGGGGCTGTGGGAACCCAAGACTGTGTAGCTCAGCTGGACAGAACTGTGGCTAACCTGGGGACTCAATACTTGCACCTGGCCTCTGAAGGGAAGGCAGTCTTGTGGGACTGGGCTCTTAAATCTATGGAGTCTGACTCTAACTCCAGGTAGTTACTGTCAGAACTGAGCTGAACTATAGCATGCCTAGAGGGTGTCAGAGAATTGAAGAAGTGGTGTTGGAAAAGACACCACATTTTGTGTCATGATGAACAAAAACCTCTCATCTGCCCTGATATGGTTTGGCTGTGTCCCTGTCCAGATCTCATCTTGAATTGTAGCTCCCAAAATCCCCACATGTTGTGGGAGGGACCTGGTGGGAGATGATTGAATCATGGGGGTGGTTTCCCCCATACTGTTCTCATGGTAGTGAATAAGTCTCATAAGATCTGACCATTTTATAAGAGGTTTCCCCTTTTGCTTGGCTCTCGTTCTCTATTGTCTGCTGCCATGTAAGACATCTCTTGCTCTTCTGCCATGATTATGAGGCCTCCGCAGCCATGTGGAACAGTGAGTCAATTAAACCTCCTTTCTTTATAAATTACCCAGTCTTGAGTATGTCTCTATTAGCAGCGTGAGAACTGACTAATACATGCCCTGAAGATTTTGGTCCCAAGACTACAACACTAACTCTTCCGTGGGTCTCCAGCCTGCTAACATGCCCTGCAGACTTCAGATTTTAGATTTATCAGCTCCCACAGTCATGTGAGCCAATTCCTTAAAATAAATCTCTCTCTCTCCATTCTGTTTGTCTGAGAACCCTAATAGAACATCTTTGGTACCTCATAAAAGGAGGACCTGATTGTGAGTGTAAGATATATTTAGATCTGCCTGGGTATATCTGGGAAATTGCGTGGTGCTATGGTTTGGATAGGGTTTGTTTGGCCCTGCCGAATCTCATGTTGTAATTTGATCCTCAACATTGAGGTTGAGCCTTTTAGGAGGTGTTTGGATCTTGGGGTCAGATCCCTCACGAGTGGCTTGGCATCATTCTCATGGGAGTGAATGAGTTCTCACTCTTAGCTCCCAAAAGAACTGGCTGTTGAAAAAGAGCCTGGCACTTCCTCCCCTCTCTCTCTCTCTTGCTTCTTCTCTCATCATGATATACCTGCTCCCCTTCACCTTCCGCCATGAGTAAAAGCTCCCTGAGGCCTCCTCAGAATCAGATGCTGCCATGTTTCCTGTACAGCCTCCAGAACTGTGAGCCAATTAAACCTCTTTTCTTTATAAATTACCCAGCCTTGGGTGATTCCTTGATAGGAACACTCAATGGACTGAGACAGGTGGCCAGGCTACCAGCAGCATACTTCCATTAGAACTGAGGAGGGGCATTCTTGGCGTGGGGTTGTGGGGGACAGTCGTGGAAGAAGGGAACATCTCTGGGTGTGCTGTTAACTCAGATATCTCTGAGCATTGTGAACAACATGTGAGATAACCCAGCGAAAGCCCATGCACTGGAAAACATTTTGAAGAATTCACCATGAGAGAAATCGGAGCCAGGTATGGTGCCCTGGTTCTCAGAAGACAGAGATCATTCTGAGAGCCTTGGCTAGTTTACTCAGATTTGTATTTAGAGTAAAACAAAGAAGATCTGTTTTGTTAAACCTTTAAGATACTGAAATCTACTCAGTATTCTTTTAGGACTCACTTAAGAAAGAGGGAGGCAAGGAAGAAAGCCATTTTTCCACCACTACTTTTAATATAGTCTCATTCAGCTTTGATACTAGCAGAATACAGAACAGTGAGGCAGACATAATAGCAGAGGGGCATATTAGAATCGACTGGGACAGCTCTACCTAGCAAAGCAATCCTGGTACTCACCTGACGAGGAATATCTAAGGTGGCCCCTGGTGGAAAACTATTCCACCTGGCACAGCAGTGGGAGAGACTCAGGTACCTGGTGGAGCAGCAATGGAAGAATAGCAGTGCCTCTTATGCCCACAGATGATGGTGTTTATCCAAAGAAGGGACATGGAGATGCCCAGTGGAGTAACTATGGTACTTAGCCAATTGGTGTCCAGCTTGATCCTAAGTGCAAGTGAGAAAACCCATATGGACTCCCCAGAAATGCATGAGGATTAGTTTGCTGGAGGCAGAGATCATCTACAGCAGGTGAGGGCAATGAGGCAGTGAAATACAAATATTAGAACTAATGAGACTTATTTGTACATTCAGATTAATGGGATCTAGGAAAATTCAAGATAAATCTATCTATATCTATATCTATATATCTACCTGATCTATCTGTCATCTGTTTATCTACATCCACTTCAAGGTACAATCAATGGGTGCTCACTACATCAAAACTTGTGCTTTGGGACTCTGTATGTTTCTTAGATGGACAATGTCTTTAAAGCATGGATTTAGGAAAGGAAAGTGAAAATCAATACAGTTTGTAGGTGATAAAAGAGACAGGAGATTTGGGTATCTTTCTCCCTTTTTTTATACAACCCCCAAACAACATTTTCTTCTTTTCCTCTTAAAAACTGTTCAAAGCAGACAAAAAAAAAAAAAAAAAAAAAAATCAAAAAACAAAAGACACAAAAGATAGAGTGAGATATTGTTTTTGACCTTGAGGAGAGAAAAATAACAAAACCTCATTTGAGTAACAATATACATACACACAAACCATATTTTATAAAAATTAGGAAATACTATATAATTATATACAGTAGATGGAAGATAATTTATCTGAATCTAGGACTGCTTGGCTATATTTATGCACATCGAAAGGATGCGTTAACATTACATTTAGATGCAAGTCATTTAAAAACAGTACCTGGAATAGGATAGTATTATGTGTTTGTTAGCTAAAAATTAATAAAAGGGATTATGCTTTTATTTGTACAATGATTTGCATGTTCCTTTTTTTTCAGGAAACTAGTTCTTTAAAGGTTGGGGTGCAGACGTATGCACATAATGAAAAATTAAAACTAGTAGAGTACAAAATGAAAAGCAAAAGCCTCCTCACATTCCCAACTCAGTCCTTAAAACTTTAAACACTGGGATAAGAGACTGACATAAACTGAGATTGTTATATAAGTTTCACTTATAAAGGTGGTACTAGCCATATCTGAGTTTGATTAATAACCATATAATCAATTTCCTTTTTCTTCTTTAATGCACTTGCTATTGTGGAAAGCTAAGAACCATTGCAAAAGCAGGCAGGCAAACTTTAAATAATATTGGATGGCATTATGGTTTAGGGAAACAAAATGAAACAAAAACAAAACAAGAGAGGAGACAAAGAATTAGCAAGAGCTGAACGCCAGTTTAGAGTTATTTATGTAAACATAAATAACTGGAGATTTAGGCCTCAGTTTTCTCATTTGTTAAAAAGAAAAACAGAACAGGAAGAGTACATTATTTATCACATCTATACCTACAATTGTTGTGAGGATAACATAAAACAAGTGGCCATACTAGCATTTTGTAAAGGAGAATGCATTATACAGGTAAGAATTAACAAGTTTAAATCATTGTCAAAAATAGCAGAGGCTAACTGATCTTTTAATGTAGAAGCCATTCTTATTAATGAATGTTCATAAATACTGGGAATAATACTTTAAAATACGTATTATGTAATTACGTAAATTCCAGTATACATTTTTTCAACTAAATCTAAAACATATAGTTAAATTTTTATAAAAGGAAACGTATTTGACTTAGCACATTGAGGAAAAGCATTTTTGTCATTCCTTCATTTATTCATTCTATAAGTATTTGTTGGACAGTTACTTTGTGCATCTACTATGTATTTTATGTGATGAGATATAGCAGATAGCGAGATGTGTACAAGATAATTTCAGGTATCTGTTTTGAATTATACATTGTTCTGGGTTATAATTCCCAGACTTCACAGATGTTGTGCTTTATCTGACATAGGTTTTTATAATATATCAATGATTTTAAGCCACTTTATATTGTTTCAGTAAATTACAATATAAAATGGTGAATGATTTTAGAAGAATATTTATGCTAAAGTACAAATTATAGTCTATCTCCTATTATGGAGTCTGAGCTACTTATAAGAAGAACTAATTTAGGTAAATACTAAAGTTTCACTGATTAGTAAGAAATTTCAATGAGGAAAACAACTTATAAACATGTATAGATAAAAAATTAAAGATAATATTAGCATTAATATTTTATTATTGTCCTCTGATCTCAGTTTTTCAAGCTCTTTTGTTTTTTATATTACATAGTAAGTCGCATATAAAAGTAAATTGTGAGAGTATTAATAAAATATAAATTCAGAGTATTGATGGGCTTCTATGCCCATCAAACAGAGAAAATAAATTAATATATACACATTTAACTTGTCTTAGACTAAATATCTTTGTCTCTAAGTTTGTATTTGGTCTGTAGCCTTAGCATCACTGAAATTATGTTGAACTTTTCTTAGAACTTTCATGGTAGTAATTTTACAATATTTTTATTTTCTGAATTAGTCTATGATAGTCCCCTTAAATTCTGTGACTAACGTTTGGTTAGTGTTAGTATTTTTGAGCTAATTTTATTTACAACGTATCTTTTAAAGTCACATATTTATTTATGGTGATAGAGTGGAATACAACTGTCATTAAAACCACATAGTATGAAAATATGTAAGGCAAGCTTCAATTTTTATAAAATGTTTTTTCAGAGGAAGTTTTCAATAGATGCTGTATTTGAGAAATGTCGACTCAAAAGTTTGTTGGAGTTCAGTTTACGGTAAAGGTATGTGCCTTTATAGAAACCATTTATTTGATTTATATTTTAAAAACCATGCTTAACTTTATAGCAATGATTCAGCTGAGGGGAAATCTCTTAAAATTATCTATATGGTCTTTTCCACATCCAGAGTTCCACCCTGATAGTATTTATGATCTGCATCCTCTTGATTTTTGCATAATAGAGCTACACAAGTGGCAGAAAGTGACTTTCTAATCTCCCTACATGAAATAGATATTCAAATATTTGCATATGTGCTAGTATATTCTAGAAGTTGCTGGGCTTGTGTATACAATAGGGAGGGAAAAATAGAGAGGGCAATACAAGAATATTGTCATTGCAAAATAGCCTTTTAAAGGTGTGGTATACGAGACAAACTTTCCTAAATTCTACTGGATTTGTTTTTAAACTCGAACTATTTTTCTCCTGTTCTAGGTTTGAATGAGAGTGGAAGGTATAGTAAACACGGGGATGGAATTTTCATCCAAGCGAACAGGATGCCCTTGTTTAGGTCGTGTGCCATTCGCAGTTTTCCTCTCATAGTAAAACAAGCATTTATTTCTAAAATATGCACCAACCTTGTGGTTGTAATTACATAGAATTTATTCACATAACTACCTTGAATATTTAAAATAATTGATCAATTTTTTTACTTTAATATAATCAAAACGTGTATTTGTAGCCATGGATGGCATCTCTCAGGGCTTTTGTGCAAGTTTTGTGCGTATGAGCTTTGCAATAGTTATGTGGCCAAACAATACAGAGAAATAGGAAATAAACATTTTATCCAATGTATGTCAAGCATTGGTACACTTCTGTGATACCAACAGATTTAGGTTAGTCTTAGGTCAACTACTCTGTCTCTGAACATCCTTACTAGTCTGGCATTCTGATAAATTCTCCACATAATGACATCTAGTTTTCATGAAAAAATTAATTCTTTCCTTCATTCTGAAAACTATTTATTGTTCTTCTGCTACATAGATATGCTGATCCATGTCTTCAGGGTGAAAGATGAAAGATAAAGTTCCTGCCCTCAAAGTACTCACGATCTAGTGAGAAAGACAATGAGGTTAATTAATCAATAATTCTAGCAGAGTATGCTACAAGATATGAAAGAAGGGTACACAAAGAGGAAAACTGTTAAACCACATATGTCTACAAGCACCAGGTCAATTCATAGTCAGATGGCTATATTTTCCCTGCCTCATTATCGTACTCAATGAAGATGAATGAAGAAGTGAATTAATGAAAGAACCACAGACAGGTATTCTTGAAAATATTTTGTTCTTATGTTCTGTAAGCTTTATCCCCTCAAAAACTTGTGTATATAAATGTTTGCTTAATTTTTACTACCTTGGTGAGTAATAGTGCATAATCATTACAAAGCAGACCCTCTGCTATAGGCTGAATTGTGTCCTTCCAAAATTCATAAATTGACATTCTAATCTTCAGAATGTAACCATATTTGGGGAGGTGGTCTTTAAAGAGGTAATTAAGTCAAAATAAGGCCATTATGATGAGCTTCAATTAAATTGGACAGGTGTCCTTATAAGAAGAGAAAATTTGGACGAACAAAGACACCAGGGTGTGTGTGTACAAACAAAAGACAACGTGAGGACATTGCAATAAGGCGGCCATTTGTAAGCCAAGAAGAGAGGCCTCAGAGGAAACCCAACCTACAGAAACCTTTGCCTTGGACTTCTCGCATCCAGAACTGTAAGATAATACGTTCCTGTTGTTTAAGCCACTCAGCCTGTATCTTGTCATGGCAGCCCTAGCTAACTGATATACCTACCATTCCTGTGAGTGGATTAGAAGTATACGTTATTATTTCAGGTCTGTAGTTAATTAAAACAGGGATGATATAAGGTCATCCAACAGTAGAATCACAAAAATTCCAGTTTATGTTTCATCACTTTTCTTTACTGACTTGGAAGAAATGCCCCCCTCTTTATCAATACTACACTCTGCAGACCTATAATTTCTACTTTTATCTCCTCAAATTTACTGGTTCACAATATTAGACAGCTCTTATTGAAAATCAGCAGACTAGCTTTAAATTTTAAAAACTGAAGCTAACATTTGAATAAGAGACAATTTAATTGACATGTTGTCTTCAAGAATACATTGATAATGCGCTAAAGATATCAATGTTGTATTAATATTTTGAAACCACTGAATATAATTAATAGTTTAATGAAATTTCCCATCATTCTTTTACTTTAAACATCTGGTAGAGATTTATGATTTGGGAGTCAGAACATTGTGTAAGCACCAAAATTCTAGTCCTAGCTATGACATTAACTAACTTTATGATCTCAGGCATATCAAATAAGTTTTCAGAATCTCTATTTCTTCATTGACAAAATGGGAATAAAATTTGAACGCTTATACACATCATTGGGTAATTTAAAGATTCACAGAAGTGGCCGGGTGCAGTGGCTCATGTCTGTAATCTCAGCACTTTGGGAGGCCAAGGTGGGTGGAATACTTGAGGTCAGGAGTTCAAGACCAGCCGGGCCAACATGGTGAAACCCTGTCTCTACTAAAAGTACAAAAATTAGCGGGGTGTGGTGGTGCATGCCTATAATCGCAGCTACTCAGGAGACTAAGGCAGGAGAATGGCTTGAACTCAGGAGATGGGGTTGCAGTGAGCCAAAATCATTCCACTACACTCCAGCCTGGGCGACAGAGTGAGACCCTGTCTCAGTAAATAAATAAATAAATAAATAAATAAATAAATAAATAAAAATATTCACAGAAGCTGGAATATGTGAAAATATTTTTGAAAGTATAAATTATCAAAGAAAATCTCAGGAAATATTTATCTATTCTTGAAGTGAAGAAAATCTAAGTGTTTCTATTTAAGGAAGACACTATGCTGGAAAATATATCTAAATTTGAATTGACTACAAGTTTTAAAAATGTCTTAATTTAAAAACCACCATAAACAAAGTAAAAAAATACAAAAGACAAAGTGGAAAAAAACTGTCATATAGAGTGCATGCAAATGGTTAGCATCCTTCATATATATTAAAGCATTTACAAAATAGGAAGAATATATCATTTTAAATAATGCATAAACACATTTGTGGTATTATGTTTACTTTTATTAGTGTCATATAGCCACAAGATTTAAACAAGGTAACTGAAACAGAAGATAAGACAGTGTACAAATCAGGATATATAGGGTCATTGAAGTTTACCACTGTATTTTCAGCAATTCTGTTAACGTCCAGAAAATAGTAGTTATTATATATATTGAATATGTACAAATGAATAAGATAGGGCACTTAAGCTATTTAGACTTCAGCTACAAAACCATTACCAGGGTCATGATGCATTGTTAATGGTATTAGGAGGGCCCTGTTATGATGTCCTAATACAGACAATAAAAATCAAAAGAAATGTTCATCACAGCACTATTCATAATAGCAAAGACATGGAATCAACATAAATGCCCATCATTGATAGAATGGATAAAGAAAATGTGATAGATAGATAGATAGATAGAGATATAGATACATCACAGATAAATATGATATATATCACAGATATATAATATATGATATATATGATATATATCACAGATATATAATATATGATATATATGATATATATCACAGATATATACCACAGATATATATGATATATATCACAGATATATAATATATGATATATATGATATATATCACAGATATATAATATATGATATATATGATATATATCACAGATATATAATATATGATATGTATGATATATATCACAGATATGTAATATATGATATATATGATATATATCACAGATATGTAATATATGATATATATGATATATATCACAGATATATAATATATATTATATATATATAAATCAAAATATACTGATAAAATCAAATACACTGTTAAAGACATTTTCAATTTAAGATAGCTATCAAGTATTGGAGTGAGTGAAAAAAAAGTTTTCTTTCCAGTTTCATGAATGAGTCATTCCTTGACTGAAATAAGTGACCTGAGCTTTCCTAGGTATTAATTTTTTTTATCTACAATACAGAGATACTATTTAGAAAAGAATTTACAAAATTATCAAAGGAATTTTGTCCTTTAGGGAACCAAAGGACTTATATAGACTCTCTGAAAAACAACAAAAAAAAAAACTGACAAAAGACATGAGGAAAGAACACTTTGAATTTAATTTCTGCCTTTTTTTTTCTTCTTGTATATCCAACACAACTGGATTCCCCTAATATCCCTGATATCTGTGTACTAGGCATTTCTCTATATCATTTACAGCTTTAGAGATTTTAATCCCTCTCTTCCTTTATTTTGAGAGAAAGGACATCCTCATAATCTGAGATTTCAGGGGCTGTTAATAATGGTATTCTCCTACAGTTTACTAAATTTCCTAAATCGGATAGAAAGACAAAGACCCTAAAGCTTATCCAGATGTGCTTTTATAATGATGTCACTAGGCTTTACCCCATAATTGACCCCCCTATAAATATATGGTTGTAGGCTTAGTATCTACAACAAGGTTAATGGAAATCTGCACCAAGGGTAAATACTTTAGCAGATTATGTCATCAGGAAATATTTCAACACTATTTAAAAGGATTTAAAATAAGCAGATTTTATTTTACACTGACTAATGCATATAAATACAATACAATAGAGCTGTTAACAAATAAACATAATGCGTTTCTCTCCTCTCCTCATCCTTTTGCCATCTGTATTGTTAAGTCCAATTAGCTTCTTGCATTTAGCGTTCTAACCCACTTGTCCTTACGCCTACTAAGTCGAGAAAACAGCTACACAGACTCAGTCTTCACTATGTTGAAGAAATGATATGTTCCAACTATGTGTTTTCTAAAGCACTGATTGTCTCATGGTATTTCTGAAAATTCTTCAATGGTCCTCTCTTGCCTCAGAAAAAAGTTCAAATATCTCAACATAACTTAGCACCTTTGATAATCTCAATCCCACCTTGCTTCTCACTATTGGTTACTTACCCAGGGTACACACTCATATTAAGCTCTTCCCTCTTTAATTTTTGTGAAATGCTCATTAATAGTTCTGTGTCTAGTGACTATGCAACCATGGTCCTTATGTTTGCCCGTTGCTCAGTTCTTAAACTCGACTCTAAAGCCTGTGAACATTCACTTCCTCTGTGACACTTTATCTTCCACACTGGGTTGAACCCTTCTCTTTTGTTTTCACACATGTTACAGAATTTACCACAGATTGGACAGCATTCTATTTAGTTTTATGTATTTCTGTCTAAGCAATTGAACTGAGAATGATTTGAGGAAGAATGACAGTATCTTAGTTATATCCATAACTTCTAACCTCTGATGTACATAGTACCTGCTCAACAAATGTTTCCTGAGTTAAACTGAACATGAAGTTTAGAGACATGCTTTTTTTTGCATGCAGAGGATGTTTTGCATTAAGAATATTTATGATGATATAACAATAATTTCCTTATTTCTGCAACTAAGAGCATGGGTTGTTGATTATTTAGTATTTTTAGAAGAGTTATGGGACCTATGCTAATTTTTTATATGCATTATCACATTTAATTTTTACACTAAATTCCTAAAATAGGTTCTGTTGTTACCATTCTACCAGGAAACTAAGGCTTAGCAAGGTCACAGGGTAAGAGACATGCTTGAGTGATTCTGCTTCCGAACCTGTGGTGGGAAGAATTCTAAGAATGACTCCCAGTGACACTCACCTGTATACAATTTTCCCCCTTTTGAGGGTGGGTGGAATCTGTGAATTTGATTAGATATCACATTTACGATTATCTTACCTTATATGGAGAAAAGGAAATGAATCCTGGTGGGCACAAACTAATTATGAGCAATTTAAAACAGAGTGTTTTCTCCAGCTGGAGGCAGAAGTCAGAGAGATTTGAAGCATGAGGGGGATTGGATATCCTGGAGGTTCCCCACCACTGAGATGGATGGAGCCATGTGGAAGGACCTGAGGTGGCCTCTAGAAGCTGATAGCAGCTCATGACTGACAGCCAACATGGAAACAGGGACCTTGGCCTTACCACTGCAAGAAACTGAATTCAGTCAGCAACCTGAATGAGTCTAGAAGTGAATTATTTCCCACAGCCTTCAGATGAGAGCCCAAACTGCCCCAACTCTTGATTTTGGCCTTGTAAAGCCCTAATTAGGAACCCAATTAAATCCACCCAAATTTCTGATTTACAGAACTTTGAGCTAGTACAAGGTATTGCTTTAATACCTTCACTCCCAGGCCTGGCCCATAACAAACTGACATGATGATCTCTCAATCCTCTTCCTCATCTGCTGTAGCAATGGAAATAACTCCAGAGCTCCCTTGGAAGTCATGTGTTAAATAAGACAGAATCTGCATCTGCCTGCATTCCTGAATGACTGTGCAGAAAAAGGAAACTCTGTGGACCAAACTTTGTATGCACTCAATGCTAAGTGAACAAGAAATAAACTTTTATTGTGTTTTCACTATTAAAAACTATCATCTCTCTGTATGTATATGTGTGTATGCTTATAACATCTAGGTTATTCTAACTAATATAGAGAAGGTTTTATAAGATCCGAGAACTTAAGGAAGACCATGATTCAGCCATATGAAGAACTGGGGAAAGTAAATTCCAGTTAGAGTGAACAGAAAGTTCAAAAGTCTGCATGTAGGAAAAGACATGTGGTATTTCACAAAACAAACCAACAGAAATAGAAAACCAATGTAGTGTTGTAGAAATAAATCAGAATAAAAGAATGATATAAGGCTAAGAAAGTAGATAGGAGCCAGGCGATAAGTGTAATAGGGCAACAGGAGTTTGGATTTGAAGACTGGATGTGCAGATCTCTTGAGCTCAGGAGTTCAAGACCAGCCTGAGCAACATGGTGAAACCTCATCTCTACAAAAATTAGCCAGGCGTAGTGGCATGCACCTGTGGCCCCAGCTACTCGGGAGGCAAGAGGATCATTTGAGCCCAAGAGGTCGAGGCTGCAGTGAGCTGTGAACGCGCCACTGCACTCCATCCAGCCTGGGTGACACAGGAAGACCCTGTCTTAAAACAAGAACAGCAAAAAAGTTTGGATGTGGAGGATGAAGGAGGAGTAATCAAAGATTAATTCTGAGTTTTTGTTTGGGAAAAAGAATGAATAGTGTTACTTTTCCCTAAGATAAAAAACTCAGAAAAGAGAGCACATTGGTAGGATGTGGCAGATAAAATAAATTCAGTTTTAAGGAGTTGGAGTAAAAACACTTGTAGCAGGAGTGCCCAATATGCAGTGAGAAAAATGTTCGTGGCTTAGGAAAAATGTCTGAAGACAAGGACTACTGAGTCATCAAAGGGAGACTGTGTGGAATGTTCCAAGAGGAATCCTGGGGGAAACCAACATTTGTGGGTGGAAGAAAACGAAGAAGAGATCACATCAGAGCTTGAACAGTAACAGGGAAAATTGAGGTGCGGTATCACAGACACCAAGAGAAGAATGTTCTGAGACGGAGGAGTCATCAACAAAACTGACTGTTCTGGGGATTTAACCATGTCAATGCAGTCTTTTTTACATTATTAACTGAAGAAAAATGGGTGCTCTTTAAGATTTTTTTAAGATTAGGAAACAAAAAGAAGTCAGAAGGAACCAAATCAGAACTGTAAGATCCTAATGATTTTCCATGAAAACTGGCATACAATTTCTCATGTTCGATGAGAGGAATGAGCAGGGGCATCATCATGGTGAAGAAGGACTCTAGCGATGCTGTCCTGGGCATTTTAATGCTAAAGCTTTGGCTAACATTCTCAAAACACTGTCATCATTAGCAGATGTTATTGTTTCTTGGTCCTCCAGAAAACCAACAAGCAAAATGCCTCAAGCATCCCCAGAAAACTTTTGCCATGACCTTTGCTCTTGACTGGTCCACTTTTGCTTTGAGTGAACCACTTCCACCCCTTAGTAGCCATTGCTTTGATTGTTCTTTGTTTTCAGGATTGTACTGGTAAAGCTGTATTTCAACTCCTATTACAATTATTTGATAAAATGTTTCAAGATATTGATTCCACCTATTTAAAATTTCCATTGAAAGCTCTACTCTTGCCTGTAGCTGATCTAGGTGCAACAGTTTTGGCACCCACTAAGTAGAAAGTTCACTCAACTTTTTTTTAACTTTTAAGTTTAGGGGCACAAGTGCAGGCTTGTTACATAGGTAACCTTGTGTCATGGGGGTTTGTTGTACAGATTATTTCATCACCTAGGTATTAAGTCTAGTACCCATTAGTTTTTTTTTTTTTTTCCTGATCCTCTCCCTCCTGCTACCCTCCACCCTCTGAAAAGCCCCAGTATGTGTAGTTCCCCTCCATGTGTCCATGAGTCTCATCATTTAGCTCCCACTTATAAGTGAGAACATGTGGTATTTGGTTTTCTGTTCCTGTGTTAGCTTGCTAAAATTAATGTCCTCAGCTTTAATTTTTCAGCCAGAATTGTACAAAGTGAACCAATTGAGATGTGTATGATGTTGGTTGTTTGTTAATTGTTGGTCTTCTTCAATTAGTAAACAGACAAAATGAATATTTTCCCTTATAAATTGATGTGGATGGTCTGCCACTGCAGGCTTCATCTTTAATACTGTCTTGTTCCTTGTTCTTTAAGCAAAATGAGTTATCCACTTGTAAACTGCCGATCTCTTTGGGGCGTTGTCCTCATAAACTTTTTTTAAAACATCAATGATTTCACTATTCTTCTATGCAAGCTTCACCAGAAATTTGATATTTGTCCTTGCTTCAATTTTACTGAATTCATGTTGCCCTGGTAGGGGCTCGTTTCAGACTGATGTCTTATCTTTCTTACCACCTCAAACTAGATCCTGTTCAGGAATGTTATAACAAGTTAGTATGAGTTTATTTTGGTGGAAAAAATTGAAATCCTCGCATTTTTCATAATATGCATTTCCATAAGCTTTTTGAAGACCCCCCTCCATTTGCTTATTCTATTTATATTAAGTACAAAATTAGCAAAGTCAGTTTATGGTGTCAACACTCAGGAAAGCAATCACCTGAGTCAAGATTTGAGGCCATAAAATGAGGAGCTTTACAGGGTGCTGACAATGCTCTGTTTCTTTTTTTGGGTACAGATTCCATAGATGTACTTCATTTGTAAATATCCATCAAGCTGTACCCTTAAGATGTGTCCACTTTTCTGTATTAATTTATAACTCAATTTAAGCACTTTAAAACACACATAAAAAATAATAGCAACTCTCAAAATGCTGAAAATAACAGGACATCTCTATTTGTAACACTTTCAACTGAAGGACTCATTCCATTATCTTTCCAGCATTTAACTCCATTGCTTTTCTAACTGAATATTATTCCCTCGATTCTTCTAAAATCCCTTTAAGCATAGAAACTTTCCCTATCATTTATGAACATAATATTCCTTAATTAGGTTAACAGATCATATAATATTTGGGTACGGGTCTTAAAATGTAAATTTGAACATATTTTATTTCTTCACATATGGGTGCATTATAGAAGCACCTTAATGGAAGAATGACACTTAGGTTGTATTGTTTACAGCTAACCACAACTGATATTCAAACATTCTGTACAAGTTATTTCCTTTCATTTGACCCTTTGTTGCTTGATGAATAAGACTCTTGAGAGTGTAGCATCCACTGTTCATTAACCCAAAGATCTGGTATATAGAACAACCTTGAACAACTATTCTGGAGTCTCTGGTCACAGAGTTAGTAGCTTAGTCATTTGGCTTTGAAGGCTCTACTTATTGCATAGCTTGACTTTTGTTCCTTCGTGTCCTTAAAGTTTCTCAGACTTTGTACAATTTAATACTATATGACTGAGACATCAGAGGGAAACATGGTATGACCTCATTTGTAATAGAGTGGCATGGTGACTCATGGATGAGACCGTCGTCTTACCTGGAAATCCTCACATGCTCTGCTTTATTAATATTAGAGCTTGTAACAGAACACAGGCATGTTAACAGCATTCCTTTAGGTGATAGTATTTTGTGTAAGAGGAGTTATTTCAATGTACTGCAATGTGATATTTAAATATGCAAAATAAAGAAAATATCTAGGTTAAAGTAAAATTCTATTTTGCTAAGAAAAGACCTTTTGTAAGCCATTGGTGTGAATGAGTATAATTTAGCTCAAATTTGTAGAGTGCTGATAAGGTTCCTTACAACGCTCAGATAGAAGTGCCTAACCTTTAAATGTGTTTTTATTGTGCCATAAGCAATACAGTTTCTTCGTCAATAAATTTCTCATCGTAAGACTTAAGTGTTTGGAAAGTTTAAGATGAGCGTTTCTATTTTGCTATTTATACATAGTTCTCTTTGACCTTGGCAAATAAGACCAAAAAAAAATTTTAGCACTTTTAGTTGGTTAGACATAAATAACTATTGCCTATATGATTTTACCAGAATTCATCGATTTTTCCTCCCTCTTTCCACCTGCCCACATCTGCCTTTCCACCCTCTCTCTATTTTTCTGTCTCTCAATTACATACACACATGCACACACACACACACATGCATGCACACACTCATTACATTGCTATTATCTATATCTTACTTCCTCAGTCTTAGTGATAGAAATCCAGGTCCTGATGGAACAGCAGTGGGAAGACACTATCTATGGTTCTAGATATCAGTCACTCTTATTTAACTATAAGATGACTATGTAGATTTATAAGATGATACATTTGTTATGGCTTGTGTGTTAGATTTATAAGATGATACATGTGTTATGGCTTGGTGTGAGATAGTTGTTATTTTTCTATAACGTCCCTACTAACCTTTCCTCCTTTGGAGTTCTAGTCATTATCCACAGCAATGGCTTAGGTTGGCTTAACCAAAAGCAATTCAGATAGTCTTTTCTAACTAGGAAGCACAACTCGCATAAACCTCCTTGCCGGGTTTGGTGGAGACTTGTCCTGATTAGCACCATCTTGCTATTTTTGTTTCTAAAAAGTTTGTAGGCTTTTCAGAAACATCTTATAAACTTCTTAAAAATGGCCAGTTTCTGGTAGGGTGCTCATTTAAAATAAGAATAATCTGTGGCTACAGTCTGGATAGTCATCATCAATCATATGCTATCCAGCCTGAACTTTGAAACAATCCTGGTATGTTGAACAGTCTCAAGAAGGATTTCTTTTGTCTACTTGTTTGGTAATGTACTGTATACACACATCTTAAGTGGCCCGCAATAGCTCTGCTAGTGATATCAATACAAGTCCTTCAATCTTTCAATTATGTTTTTAATCATAAGCTTTAAAGTACAATTGTTTTACCTCAAAATTCTTAAAAATCTGTTATGGGACGGAAATAAGAGATTAATGGAGATCTTGCAAAAAAAGATAAATGACACCACCAGAATACCACAAAACTGGGAGAAAAATTAATTGAACCTATTCTTTTGATAAATATTTATTTTTTGCAGAAGAAAAATGCATACTAGTTTAAGCTGTCATTATACTAACCTACATCCTATTTTTCATATTATTAGTAATACATAATGTGGTAGTTTATATTCAAAAATAAAACTAGAATGTATATACCTCATGTATTTATCCAGAAATACACCAAGGTTACTATGGTTACAAAAAATCCATTACCTTTGAATACAGAATGAAAAAGTTTGACTTAAAGTGTGTGCTATTTATTATAGCAAACATCAACAGCCTTCGGGAGGTTCTCTAACTGGATTCATTTTTCAGTGTCAGAACTGACCCACCATACTACTAGCTTATGGCCTATGCAAGGTAAAAAATTTGAACTGTATGCATTTTAAAATATATTTTGTACTAACTCAAGGTGCAACAATGCCTTTGACTTTTAATGCTTCATATTTAAGAAAAAGAAGAAAAAGAAATCCAAGCCACCTGGATGCTAAGCGGCTTCTGAACTGAAATGCATTTACTTTGCTTGTGCCCATCATGGCAGCAAGAGCCACTGGCAAACCCTGAGGGAAGAATGTCGATTCGATATGGAAACCTAAAAGGAGACTACAAGTAAATGAAGTAGGAGTGAGAAAAAAATTGTTGACACTTTGAATATTTAGGAGGGGACATTAAACCAAGTTAGTAGGGAAGTTTCTGATATTGTAGAAAGTCAAACATTTTAAACAGTGTGGGTGATTGTAACCAGAAAAAACAGGGTTGCTCGTGGAGAAGTCTCAAAATTATTCCTTACCCTAGTTAAATTTTTGCTCATCAAGAATGTGATTAGATGAATGAAAGGAAAATATAAAAGGTTAATAATTATTCAGAAAAGTATTCACTATAACTAGTACTTTAAAATGCAAATTAAAATAAAATAACTTTTTTTGTAAAATAATCAAATATTTAAGAATATAAAAGTCACTGCTGACAACTTTCCTGGAATAATGTGACAAACTATATCAAATATTCTGTAAATGTTCATTACCTTTGATTTAGCTATTCTTCTAGGAACCTAGCAAATAAATATTTGTGTATAAGAATATCTATGTCAAGATATTTAAAATAGAGATAGATTAGATACTATTGCTCAAATGGTTAAGTGCATTAATAAATATCCATTATATGCTATATGAGATGGAATATAATGTTATTCAAAACATTTCAAAATATTTTTAGAAAAATGTTTAATGATAGGATATAGTCATAATATAATAAGGGAATATGTAAATATTCAATATCATGCATAGGTTATAGCTCAATTTTTAACGTGAATAAAGTAGTAGAAGGAATTCCATCAAATATTATGAGTTTCTATATGACAGGATTCTCAGGTATTACTTGTCTGCATGTTTTAAATTATCTTCTGTAAGAATATATCACTTTTATAATTAAAGATATTATCAATTATTTTCCCTATCTAGTAAACTCTGTCTTCCATTTCTCAGTTTCTCTATTAAGAAACATTTCGGCTCTATACAGATCCACTTTAGTAGCCCTAAACTGACACTATTATTGAAATCACAAGACATCATGAATAGAAGTTCTACCCACAAACCACTCAATGTGGAAAAGATACTATGTCACAAATATCCTGACACAAAGACAAACAGTAAGTACCAATAGCATTGTAGATAGATACATGTTATGGTGTAGACTTAAAGTGCCCATAGAAGCTAAAGCCCATCCCAATGGCTAGATCAGTTTCTCCACAGCCTTCTCCCTTGCTGACTTCAGACAGACAGAGTCCCTTTCCTATTTAGTCTTCTCTGAGAGTCTCTGTAGATAGCTAAACTTTAAAAATATAAATGACCTGAACTTAGTCCATATCACAGATATAAAATCTGTGGTCATAAGAGTGGGATCCTCATCCAATAGGACTGGCATCCTCAGAGGAAGAGGAAAAAATACCAACAATGGAGTCACCTGAAAGAAAGGCCACGTACACCCACAGTGAGGAGGCCACTATCTGCAAGCCATGGAAAGAGACTCAGGATAAATCAAGCTTGCCGACATCTTGGTCTTGGACTTTCAGCCTCCAGACTGTGAGAAATACGTTTCTATTAAAGTCACCCAGTTTTGTTATTTTGACATGGCAGCCCTAGCAGACTAATACAGGTGTTCTGGGGTCTTTCTTTTAGAGTTGTGGCAAGGAAAAATAAAATATGAGCAACAAGCAGAATGTATAGAAATTAAAAGCAGAGGATTTGGGGCCAGACAGATTTACATTTGAATTAGTTCCTCTGATTACTGACTAGAGTTTCTTAACCTGTCTAGGTCTCAGTTTTTCTAGCTATAAAGTTAGAATAATCATGTACATCTTTGAACCCCATATTAACTTTATCAGTTTATTTCCCCTCCTTGACCAGCATTGAAATCCCAATATGCTTCATATCTTAAACTATTTGGGGATGAAAGCAACAAGGAACATAGTTGCTTACGAAATGCCAAGAAAACTACAGCAGAAAAAAAAATGCTATGGGTATTATTGGAGATATGTTCTTTAAAATATTACATAAAGATTGAAAACCATTGAAGAATCAATCTATTACCACCATAGCAAGAAAACATGGATGTAGGCACTTTAAAAATATTTCACTTTCTTTATATTTGGGGCTTCTATTGTAATAATACACTATGGTGCCATTTACCACAATCTTTCATCAGGGCCTATAGTCACATGGTGTTCTTGATAATTCAAACAAACAAAATACAGAATTCAGTGTCATTTTGCAGGTGCTATTAGAAATTGATGTGAATTCTTGCTCCTCTCCCTACACTGCCCTTTTTCTGGTTTTGTCCAGTGTAACCTCATATGGAGTTCTGTACATTTTGGAAAGAGTCAAGGCCCACAGTTTGAGACCTGCCATCAGCTACACCACTTGCCTGTGGACCGATTCAGCTTTCATTTCGGCACATGGAAGGGATCTTAGTTTCTCTTCCCCTGGCTGTATCTTTTCCATTTTTCTCTCTTCTCTATTGCCTTATTCCTACCCTAATCCTATCCTCCATCAGTTCCCCTTTGCTATCTTCTTTTTTTTATTCCCAGGAATCATGTGACTTCATTCTTTCACTCCTTTAACACTTTTTATTCCATTCCCACTCTGTGATAGGTCCAAGAGATGCAGTAATGAAAAAAACAAATAAAGTTGTGTCCTTAATGATCATTATGGTTCAGCAGGGCAAACCAACGAACAAACAAACAGTCCTATTCAAGATGACAGAAACAAAAAGCAGCGATGTAATATAAAGGTAATTGGTAAGCATACAGGGGCATACCTGTGTCACACGTGGGGAGCAAAAGGATTCTCAGAGGACATGTCTATTCTGGTTCTAAAAGTTATGATATCCCATTATATGCAATGTTACCTCTTGGTCACAGAAGTGCTTTGTATGTTAATTAATATGTTACATCAAAGATGTAATATATCTAAAAATGTAATATATGTAAAGGTTCAAAGATGTAGTATATGTAAAGTTCCTTCCATGGTGTGATTTAGTTTTTTCTGAAATAACTTCTG
The DNA here is from genome assembly GCF_028885625.2 of Pongo pygmaeus. Classification (NCBI taxonomy): domain Eukaryota; kingdom Metazoa; phylum Chordata; class Mammalia; order Primates; family Hominidae; genus Pongo; species Pongo pygmaeus. Next base: position 33,350,461 of record NC_072373.2, on the reverse strand, counting down.
TGGTTTATAATTTTTAGTTAAAATCATGCCATAAGATACTGTTGGAGTATGATTAACCTATTCAGTTTTTACAATGAACCCTGTGTTGTACAGGAGATAACAATTATAACTTCTCTTTACTAATTGCTAACGACATGTTATATATTTTATATATAGTTCTAGTTCTCTTTAAAATACTGAAAAATGTAATTAACACCATTTTACAAATTCAGAAACTAAGACAAGTTAAAACACTTGTTTTTAAGACCACATTCTTCAACACAGCCAGAACGCTTGGGTTAGTACCAAAGCCTCCGACTCAAGCTGTGTGACCTTGGGTTACTTAATCCTTCTTTGCCTCAGTTTCTTCACTTGTAAAATTGGGGTGTAAAATAATACCTATGTTGTAGAATAAATATTATGGAATTCTATCCAATTATGAATAATAAAATGTAAAAGTAATTGTTCTTGTCCTTTTAAGGTTCTCAGACTAGAGGGGGGCCAAAAAAATGTAAACCTGAGAATGCAACTGGATGAATACACAGCCCTGTCCACACGACTTGCTCCAGCATCTACATGTGCCCCCATGAAGCTGTGAGCACCAGGAGAAGAGGGACAGTGTCTGGCCAGTTCCCTATTACAACCTTAGTACCTGGTATTAATGGAGTGAGTGAATACATAAATAATTCATCCTACCTCTGACTCCAACTTGTTATGACCTTTATGAAGAAGTTAATATCTCTAGGCCTTGGTTTTTTCATCAATCAACATTTGATTAATAATGTCTCACATGAGAGTCACATACAGTATATAAAATAATATGAAATACAAAACCACTATAAGTATAATACAAATATAAACACAGTACAGGCAGCATACATAATGCAAGTCTTGTGTATTTAGAAAGTTTTTCCAACAATTTACTTCATTTTATTTCAGTATCATCACACTTTATAATACAATATGGGCAGATATACTATGTTTCCTCTCAGATCTAAAATTCAAACCACACTGAGTCACACTTCTGAGTCTTAAGACTATTACACATTAGTGAGGATTTTAAAGTATTCGAGTGGTGCAAAAGTCATCACTTTCAATGGCAAAAACCACAATTACTTTTGCACCACTCTAATAGCTCATGTGAGAGAGGAATTTATTTGATGATGTCATCGATCCATCTGGACACTGTGAGCCTGACTGGGAAAACACTGGCTCCCAATTTCAATCCTTGTGGTCTGCTGAAGTCAGAGAAGTCATGTGCTGAGCTCTTTGTGCTTAGCACATTTGTGCATTTCCAGGCCTCCTCTGCATCTGAGCAAAGGTAATTGCTAGAAGGATTTAGGTAAGGGGTGGTGGGCTCTATAGAAGAGAACATGCAGTAGGACAGCCCTGGGTGGAGGGAGGTAACATGAGCACTTTTCCATTTTTTTTAGCTTCAGTTTCACCATAAATCTAATATGACTTTCAAGATCATACAATTGGAGTGATTAACAGGAGATAAAAATAAGCAACCCAATTTCAAAAACACATTTTCAGATAACTATAGACTCTATTTATCTGATATGTGTGTGTGTGTGTGTGCGTGTGTGTGTGTGTGTGCAGTCACTCCTCAATATCAGTGAGAGATTGGTTCCAGGACCTTCTACTGATACCAAAATTCATGGATGCTCAAGTCCCTGTTACAAAGTGGTGTATTATTTGCATATAGGCTATCCACATCCTCCTGTATACTTTAAATCATCTCTAGATTCCTTAGAACACCTAATACAATGTAAATGCTATGTAAATAGTTGTTATACTATGTTTTTAGAATTTATATTATTTTTAATTGTTGTGTCGTTATTTTTTTCACATATTTTCTAAGCATTCTTGATTAAATTTGCAGATATGGAACCCCTGGATATTGAGAGCCAACTATATGTATGTTTATATTTGAATATAGACTATAACAATTCACTGATAACTCTAGAGGTCTTACCTGTGACTGTGTAGTTCTCCTCATTGCCTGAATAGATCAGCCTCCCATCCATGTATAAGCAGTACTGAGTTATAATACCATTTGCCTTTTTGGGTGGGTTCCAGGAGAGCAGCAAAGAACTGGGAAGGGATTTGGCTACTGGTGGCTGAACCTCTTGTGGGGCTGTGGAAGAAAAGATTTATAGAGTCTAATTTTAGTTTACTTTTCTAATTCAAACTTTTCAGACCCAAACCAATAAATCATGGAATAAACCTGAAATCCCATGCATGGAAATATTCCCGATTCATGGGCAACTTGTCAGTAATTGCTTTAGGAACAGTGTTAAATAACTGTCCCATATTTATGAGAATTTGTATCAATGATGGATGAGGAGTACTTACACTAGTTCACTTGACTGATGCTTGTGTTACTCCATCAAAAGTACTATTAACCCATAATCTCTATGTGGGACTGTATCTATTAAAGCAAATTAAGCAGATAGAGTCTCCTAGCCTCAAGGAGCTTGTGATCTAAGATGAGTAATGCTGGTGAATGTGGTTCATAATATAAAATTTTAAAAACCTATATGTAATGATAAGAATTGCCAGAGCTTGCATAATCAATTTAGTCAATTATATATGAAAACTTTCGTGCATATTTTTTTAAAAAGAGCTGTTTATTTTATATAGTTGTCAATGAATTGGGGGTCCTAAGAACTAAAAGTTTTTAAAAAATTTTCCTAAACTCCTCTATCATTTAGTAAATTCAGAATTACTTCGTGGATATTTAGAAGTTTGGGAACGTCTTTAAAAATAAAAAGGAAATATAAACTAAACAAGAGCAGGGATCTTTCCGGGGCATAGCTTGAAATTGGTATGAAGGGTACCAGGTAAACCCTGGACAAAGGATTTAGTGGATACAGAGAAAATAATGCAACATAGGGCCATTTGTCCCATACTGAGGTTGGTGAAAGTCCTTGTAAGAGGGGATGATAATCATGTCCTCAGCAGATGCAATGATACAACAAAAACAGTGCTATTACGAGTAGACCAGATGGAGAAAATGCTGAGGCTGGGTCACTGACAGCATAGTTCAGGTGAGGGAACTCTGATTGGTTTAGGTAAAAAATACAGCATATAAAGGGTCACAAGAAGGATTTTACAAAGTCCTTTATCCTGTCCTGGTTTCATCCTATGGGTCCACGTCTTCCTTTCTGTTACATATCTTCAGTGCAAGTGGTGCTTGGTAAAGGGTTTAAAAGAGGAAGGGGGGAATATATAGATACTGGGAAAGAGAGAGAGAGAAAGACTGGCTGACTCTTTTTCCCTAAAGATCAAGCTTTTAAATCTCCTAAAGAACTTTTCAACTAGACAGTATAAGAAATGTACAATTCCTCTTATCCAGAATAGAGAAATATGAAGTAACAATGCTTCAAATGTTTTGAGAGCTGTTATTTCTTGAAGTGATGCATTCTGATGCTTGAGCAAAGCTTCCACTTTGGCGTGCTAAAATATTTTCTCTTTCTCACTGCCTTCTTAACATATGCTTTCTGAAATCTTAATTTATACCAACAGTTTGTAAGTTCCAAGTACAACAGAAGTGAGACTTAAGTCGGAAGGAACTAAGCAGTGATTAATAATGCCTCAATTGGCATTTGGAGGTTTCATCATACTGAAATAATTGTTGCCTGTGCTGCTGTTTAGCAGTTAAAAAAGACCATGGAAATCAACCGTTTGATTCTCAATTTCATACTGTGCCATACAATCAATTCTTTTTAGTCAGACTGTCTCTAGATTTACTTCTGAGCCATAGTAAAATGAGGAAGCTTTCATTAATCTTTCAGATGCTTCATATTAATGACAAGGCTCTTGCATGAACAATGTAACAGCAATTAAAAAGCCCATTAATCTGCATTACAGCTATTAAAGATGCATGTCATTAAAGGGTATGGAGTTTGATTCATTTTCGCACCCCCCCAAAAAATGGAGCAATTATGGCCTGGCAATGCACTTTGTCATCAAATTAGGTTGGGGTTTTCCAGCAAATGGCCTTGCAGCATTTAGCTCTTCTCCTATTTTATTATTCATGACTGAAATGTGGAAGTCAAGACCTTTGAAATTACTTTACCTTCTTGTGGAGTAGAGATGTTCAATGCATGTGAGCTCTCAGTACAGCCAGCCAAAGTGCAAGCAGTTAGGGTTACTGCATAGTTTTTGAAGGGTAGCAAGCCTGTCAATATGCCTATAATAAAAAGGGACAAAAGAGGGTTGCATGTTTACCATAAGCATCAATAAAGAGCATTGTGTGTATATCTGTGTGTGTGTCTATAAGACAGACAGACAAAGACAAAGACAAAGAGACCAGAGACAGAAATCAAAAACATATTCCTCTTTCAGTCATTTTCCTCCCTTTCTGCTGATTGTTGAATGGAAGGACTCATGAGAAAAAAATTGTGAGACCAACTTATTGTTAAAACAGCTCTCAAACAGCATCTGATGTTTCTCCCATTAAAATGGGGAGGGGGTTCCACATATAGTTCGTGAGGCAGAGCACAGTGTTTCCAATAGCTAAGATATATATTATCTCATTCCAGGATCCTAGACCTCCTGCAGAAACAAAACTATTTAATTTTCTTTAACCTAGCATTTTTCAACTATATTTAACTAAGGAGTCCTTTTTATAGGGCACCTATTAACACACTTTAAAAATGCTACTCCCAAGAGTGGCTTCATTATTTTAACAGTAGGCCATACATATACAAACCATTTGTTTATGTTGTAGCTAACAAGTATGCAAATTAACATAGTTGAACAATTAGCAAATTAGATAATTATGCTTTTGTACTTCTACTTGCAAAATTATTAGTTTATTTAATTAAGACACCTATCTTAAACGGAAGTGTTACACATGGAATTATTGAATTAACATCGCTTGCTGGTAGATATATGAGATTTGTTCAGCAATTAAAAGTACCTGTAGAAATGAAAACACATTTTGTTTACTAGTGTTCATAAGCAAGGCAGAGACTCCTTATTTAGTTAATCCTGTGAATTAAAAAAATATCCAAAATATAACTTGTGCATTTGCTCACCAATGTTTTTCCGCAAAGACATTTTTCAGAGCAACCTTTAATCCTAACCACATAGATTATCATATTTTTATAATAAGATGGCCCCACTCGTGGTGTCTCTTTATTGAGGAAACCTTCAATCGCTCAGAGAATACATTATTGCTTTAAGGTGCCAATTTTGATGACAGCTTTCATCATTCAAACACAAATTTTAATATACATGTTTCCATAATTTCCCCCCCAGTAGAAAACTTAAAAAAATTAAAAGATCAACAAGCCAGGATGGAGCAAAGACCAGTTGTTTGCTTTGACACCTCCCACTTGCCCTTAGTCCCTAGGGCTATCTCTAAGTCTTCATTCCAGCAACGACCCAGGCATCTCCGTGGGCTACTGAATCCTGTCTGCCATGCTTCTACATGAAAATATTCATCCACTTGGCACCATCATCTTAGCTTATGGCCAAAGAAGACAGCAAGCCAACGAACTAATACGCACACATGTGTGACCATCTCATGCCAAATTCAGCTCTAATTTCAAAACCCTCTCATGTCAGAACCTCCTGCTTTCTCTCATTCCTGTCCCTGCGATTGTCATTTCCTCTTAAATCTCCCAGATCATGACCCACATTCTGAGTTTACTTTCTTTTAAGAAGTTATTTCTCCTTCCACCAAATGGCTTAAAAGCAAGCTCACATTATCACATGCACATCTTCATAATGGAGTAGTGTGGAAAAGGGCACCGATGCTTGGGCCAGATTGCTGGCTCCAAATGCCAAATCTGCTGCCGATTGGCCATATGAATGTGGGCAAGTTGTTCAGACTTCTGTGCCTTAGTTTCCTTGTCTGTAAACAGATAATAATACCCTCAGTCTTGAAGGCAAGGCCTTGCAGGCCTCACATTTGAGATGGGGATAATATAGTACTTACCTCAAAGGGTTAGTATTAAGACTGAACAAGTTCAGGACTTTAGAATACTTAACATGGAGTATTGCCAGTCAAGAGCTCTAGTGCAGAGCTATGCCATTCCAATTTAGGCTACCATTGCAACTCAATTTCTGCCTCTACATGCTACTAGACGATTTGTATCTTTTTCTTTTTTTTTTTTTTTTTTTTGAGACGGAGTCTCGCTCAGTTGCCCAGGCTGGAGTGCTGTGGCGCGAACCCGGCTCACTGCAAGCTCCGCCTCCCGGGTTCACGCCATTCTCCTGCCTCAGCCTCCCGAGTAGCTGCGACTACAGGCGCCCGCCACCACGCCCGGCTAATTTTTTTGTATTTTTAGTAGAGATGGGGTTTCACCGTATTAGCCAGGATGGTCTCGATCTCCTGACCTCGTGATCCACCCGCCTCAGCCTCCCAAAGTGCTGAGATTACAGGCATGAGCCACTGTGCCCGGCCGACACTTTGTATCTTTTAAAGATCAGCAGTGATCCCTTAAATACCAAATCAAATAGCCCTTCCTCAGTCCTTATCCTCCCTCAACTTCCTTCTGTGACATTGAATTTTTTAGTTGTTCTCCTAAACTACTGAGAACTCCTTTGTTTCCTTTACTGACTCATGTTCCTCTCACAGTCTCTTAAATAGCTTTTGTTTCTCAAGATTGGGTTGTTGTCAAGCTTCTTTCTTTTTCTAAACACTTGCCTTTGCTAGCTTATTAAGCCTTATCTCTCAATGATCACATTTGTATCTAGAGACCTCACATCTCTCCCAAGCCCTGGTTCTGGGTTTCTATCTGCAGGCCATGTATCCACACCTGGATGTCCCACTGGTATTTCATACTTAACGTGCCCCAACCAAGAATCAACATTCTAAATAATTATGTAAGCTTCATTTTTCCATTTTGTAATGCCTCCACCACGATCCCCAAATTCCAGCCTCAAAACTAAAGTATCATCATAAAATGTGTTTTAGCCATTCTATCTTTAGCAAATCTTTGGCATTTGCCATGTCTTTCCTATTGCCAAGTTGGAAACTACTGTAAGATTCTAAATAAGATGACTTGCATGTCTGAATTAGTATAATGCCATGCTAACAAGAAATGAATCAGCCCCCAGAGAATAAGACTTTCAATCCTAATGTCAATAAGAAAAGCATGTTGGAATATGAGGCTAGTTTCCCTTTATCATCACTTAACCTATGGGGCATATGTGAAAAGCAGCACCCTTCATAGATGAGCACGCTTCAGCTGAGGCATAGGAACACCATGTCCAAAAAGAAACAATGCTGATATACAGGTTGGTTATCTGAAATCATTAGCATGAAGATGTGTTGTACATTCAGGAAGTATTATCATTGAGAAACATAAAAGCAGCTCTACGACTGTGCAATTTTACAGCCTGGCTTTATAAAATTCCTTATACTAAGACATTTCTTTCCAAATCATAACTACAGTGCAATGTTGAAATTTTAATTGTTATATCAACTTATCAGGAAGGGTATTCTATAGACTTTCAGAGGGATTTTATCAAACCAGATCCTGAGTTCACACTCACTAAGTGATCTTTAGTGTTTTATTTAACGTTTCTTGTCTTCACAAAAGGAGTTACGTTGTGTATAATATGTGTATAGTGAGAGTCTTTTATTAATTTCAGCCACTCCTTATTTTAAGGACCTTAAAAAACAAGCACTGCTCATCTCAGCAAACTTGCTTTCTTCAGCTTTGATTTAGTAGAGATCTTTACCAAATTGTATTGTATTTCATAGAAAAACCCCGAGACTCTTAAAGAAAGATGCTGGAGAGAAACGAGATCATCTTTCAAGCCATTTATCAAAGTGCTCACATTTCCCATTTCAAGCCAGGTGAAACAATAATAAGCCCTGAGAAATGAGAGCTGCAAAATAGAAAACAGAAAAAAAAAAAAAAAAGAAAGAAAAAGAAGAAAGCTGATGTTTTGGTTCTTGCCAACTTTGGATCCAAGGTGGAAGGTTTTAGGTGGCTTGTAAATCAATCACACTTTCGAAAAATGTGCTGCATTTTCTAAGGCTGGAGTGCCATTTCTTTTCTATTTCCAGTAGGGAATCTTGTTCATCATGCTGTGTGTCAGAGACAAAGTTTGTCAAACCATCTGATAATTTTCCTTAAAGGCAACTTAGTATTACCTACTTCAGGAAGAAGAACACCATAATGGTTTGCTGTGCTTTCTGCTCCTATCAGGTTAAAATTAAGGGTTATGCAGGGGCAAGGGGCTGGTCAAACATGTGGTCTTAATTCACTTGGAACCAAGACAAGGTCATTTTATTGTTGGAGACACGTGGTTTATCTCCTTTGGTTCTCAGTAAGGAGTGTTTATCAGGATGGATTCAAGTTGAAAAGTTGTGCCATGGCCAGAAATAGAGTAACATATTCTCTCCAAGACTATGTAGATTGTGGATATATCCTTTGAGATCATTAAGTGATTATCCTAATGGCTTTGCTTTAAGTGTCAGGGTTCTACTTAGATTAGGTACTCTCCGGAAAATACAGTGTTATTCTGAAGATATATCATCATCAAAAAGCATTTATCAATGTTTCCGCTATATGTGTCTGGAAAAGGTGCTATAGAATACAACTGATTTTTGCAAGGTTTCTAACATAAGAAAATATTGGAACTAGAAGAACTCTTATAATAACAGATTGATACATAAAGCAGAATGTTTGCCTACAGGCCAAGTGGACAATGACATTTATAAGATTCAGACTTACCAGTTCAAGATGATAGGAAGCCTAAATTTAATGTAAATATATATTTTGGTATTATATTAAAAAGAATACTGGGAAATATAGAAATGACATATCTAAAAGAATCCTAGACAGAAAGCCCAAACACAGAAAATGTGGTAGTTGCCTTTTATGACACTTGTGACACTTGGGGTTTTTATACTGAAGAAGTATATCCTGAAAGGGAGAACTTTAAAATTGGTTTGGTTGTGAATCTTTTTGTTCGGGATACATCCCAGAGAAGTCTTTTTTTTTTTTTTTTTTTTTTTTTTTGAGAGTGTCCGTATTACAAGGCAGGCCAGATGACCTCGCAAACTCCCTTTCAGCCACAAACTCTGTGAAATCAGAAAATGGTCCCAACCATGTCAGGAAACCTGCTAGTCCCTCTTGGTAATGGAAGAGGGCAAGCTGAAGAAACATTCAATAAGCATAAAGTAAGCATTATTGATGTCTTAAAAGTGTTAGTATCCCATGAAACACAGGAGCGTGGGTATCCGGATTAAAATCATTGGCACCAGCAGGACCATAACTCTCACTGCTAAGCGATAATGCATTTTGCATTAATGCCTAACATTGAGAAATCCTGACATGCCACACCAAGGGAGTTTGAAGTCAAGTAAGTAGATTCCCTTTGAATTGAAGTCCTGTGGGCCAGAGTGGGTGCAGAAAGCCCAAGCTGAAAGATCAGGGGGCAGGGACTTGATTTAAGGGAAGGAAACACATCACCGTAGGAAGGTTAGGAGGCCTACTGCATATGGCTCCAAACTCTGTGCTCTCAGGGTTTCCACCTAACAGAGGGGAAGAGCATTGGCCTAGAGAACTTGCGACTTAAAAGTCTTTCACAGTGATTTGGGAATTCCTTGAACACAGAGGGCATATCCTTTTACTTCTTTCCTTATCCTCTATCCCAGCAGCTATTAGTATGGTTTACCAAAAGTGAGCACTTGACGGGTGACTGAAAATTAAGATTTTGCAGACTCTTAGCTCCACTTGGGTATTTCTCTCACTATAGGAGAGCCTGACTCCCACCACACCCCTTCCAGGGAACAAGCAAAGTGACAGACATTGTTTCTTTTGACTGATACATTATTATCTCCAACACTCTTTCCTTTGCTTTAACCTCAAGTTTCAAAGGAGCCAAAGAAAAATATTAATAATTGGAGGCAGCCTGACGACCTAAGACAAAATCATTGTGGAGCTGACACCAGCTCTGCAAGCTTTTGCGCCTCTAATGGGACACCGTATGCTGAGAAGCAGCAAAACAACAGAGGAGTCTGCTTTCATGTTGAAATTTTATGATTAACTCCTCTGACTAAATGCAGACAAGTATAAATGCTCTGCCTGGAAACCGAGCCTAAGACACAAAGCAAAATGGATCATTTTTAAAGCCAAGCACATTTCAGAGAAGAAAAAAGTACTCCGTTTCTACTTACATACTTCAGCAGACTCCTCCTCCCTCCACCACTCCACCCCCAGCTGCCAACCAAGGTGTTTGGCCGGCATCCACTGTAATCTGTTCTCCTTCATTATGTTAATCTGTGGGCGGAAAGATTTCTGTCATCTTCGAATCGCTTGTACAGCAATGGTAAACACCTTGGCCTGTCTGTAATTGGACAGGTGTCTGCATTGATGTCACCCAGCTTTTAATTCAATTAAAGAACTGGCTGCTCTGCTCTCATCACCCACTCATTTCCGTTGCACTTTTAGTCTGGCGGTGAAATCTGCACGCAGCAACTGTCTACCCTGAGTCCAAAGTCAGGGGTCCCCTTGTAAGGATCATGCACAATATTTCAAATGGACTCCAACAATCCAAGAGTATTTCCACATTAGCAAAGGCATTTGGGGTAACATGGAGAATTTATGTCTCATTTTTTTTTCTTTATCTTTATAATCTACTGCATCTAAATGATATCTTCTACTACTCGCCAGTAATTAGGAGCAGTCACAGTAAACAGAAAAGCTGTTTCTAGCTTCCTCTCCCCAGGGTTTTCCCCCATCTCAAGAGAACTCATCAGAGTACAATGCTCTTATTTATTTGCTGGCATTTCACATTTGGATCAAGAAAGTGAGGGTGGGCAAGAGCAAGATATTTATTAAGAGGGCCATCTGGTAAGGGATGCCACACAGGCAGAGCTGCTACTGCTACCTGGAGACATAATGGAAGAGCCCACTTTTTAAAAGAAAACTGGCCAGGGGAAGGAGGGCAGAAGAAGAGACTTCTGGCTGAGGATCCTGTGGCAGTGCTGATACAATCTAATTTTTAAGTATACATCCCAAACCAACCCAGTGGATGGATTAAAGAGAGTAATCAATCCAATATGCCATGCTTCCTGCCCACTTAAAGGAACCTCTGAAAATAAAGTTCTAACACAGACATTTTGACGCAGTGACCCCAAGAAACTGAATAATGACATTTGTTAAATATGGATGAAAACTTAACGATCTAATAGAGATCTGGAAACATATCCAGGATGCTTCTCCTCTGGTTCTTAGCCCAGGAGGGTGGGATTTGTTATTGTTGTTTTTGGATAATATTTTCAGTAAAAATAAGGACTTCTAATATTTACAAGGGAAAAGTCAATTTGCATTTTACCCAAAAGGTGGAACAATAAATACACTTAACCCAAACCTAAGGTAATCCCTTGGAAACTTCAAAACTAATTTTTCTTACATTTAATTTCCTTCAAATGGGTTTTTTGACCTTGTTTAAAACTTTTAGTAGAGAGCATAGAAGATCATATACCTATCAAAGACTATGCAGATGTTGATTCTTACAAACAGGAAAAAAATTATTCTTAATTTCTTTATAAAATATGTGGCCTAATCCCAGTCTTAGAGGATGGTTTAAACAGTGATTTTAATTGACCTCAAAGTATTATCCAGTTAAGATTCTCTCAGCAGGCTTACATCTAACCTCAAATTTTTAATCAATGCCTTTGTGGTAAGAACTACAGAGTCTTCGTCATTCTAATTTGCCAATAAGTTTGAAGCCATGTGCTTGTGTTAACTCTTTACCTTACATAAAAGTCTGACACTGAAATTATTGAAACTCTCCAAGAAAACACTGGACCTGAGAGACAGGCAAGGAGACAAGAGGAAAAGAAAAGAAAGAAATGAAAGTCATCCCTTATGATCAGTGTCCTAGGTCCCCTGCTACAAGCCTCTGATATTGTTATCCCATTGTACAAAGGAGGCTGCTTTTGGAGAGAGTGTACTGTATGGTGCTCAAGTCCAGACAGCTGAAAAGAAGTAGAGCCAATATTAGAACCTGTCTTCTGACCCCAAGATCATTATTCCTCCCATTTGACCTAAGCTCCAGTTCCACAAACAAGAAAAAAGTGTTGAAAAATGTTAATTAATAATAGCACACTTTTTACTATAAAATATCTTATTTAAAATGCACCTTAAAATGTGTTAAGAGGTTCAAATTTATTACTGAAACCTATTGCCTACCAACAGAAATTAGAAGTCTTGTCCTCCAAAATGAGCAAGTTTGTATGCCTATAATATTCCTTTACAAAAACGACTGATTTATAAGAAATTCTATGCGTGCATTTCTGTGTGTGTGTGTGTGTGTGTGTGTATGTGTGTGTGTGTGTGTGTGTGTGAGAGAGGAGAGAGATTGGGTTCAACATTGGACTTTATTATACATATAACCTTTTAATTTGTTCCGAATATAACACAAATATAAAATGATCATAAAAGGTAGAAAACAGAAAAGTCTGGCTGTGCATTCTTCTTCTTTATCAAGTATGATTGATAACCTTGAAGTATTTGTATTGAATGTTTATAAGCATTGTAGACATGCCTAGTTGATTATCACTGTAGAACAAAAATTATATGTTTTCATCATTTTTAACTATGGCTCAACATGTTACCAAAAAGAAATGCAAATCCTTTGGTGTCAATTCTTATTGCATAAAATAAAATGAAAAAGGATTTAAAAAAAAAAAGAAAACTCTCTCTGAAGATTTCACAATGTACCAGTAGTTCAGGCACATTATGTATTCAGGAGAGTTAGACAAAGCTATTAACTCATCAACACTGCATTACCTAATGAAATCTTTCTACATTAGCTAAGCAGGAACATTACATCATTTCTATTTTTACTATTTATGTCATAGGCCATATTTTCGTCCTGTGAATTTTTTCAGACCAGTTTCTTTCAAGATTTACATTTAAAGAAATATTTTGTAGCCTGTAATGCCAGCACTTTGGGAGGCTGAAGCAGGTGAATCACCTGAGGTCAGGAGTTTGAGACCAGACTGACCGATATAGTGAAACCCCATCTCTACTAAAAATACAAAACAAAAACAAAAACAAAAACAAAAAAAACCACAACAAAAAAAAACAGGTGTGGTGGCATGCACCTGTAGTCCCAGCTACTCAGGAAGGTGAGACAGGAGAATTGCTTGAACCTGGGAGGCGTAGGTTGCAGTGAGCTGAGATGGTGCCACTGCACTCCAGCCTCGGCAACAGAGCAAGATTCCATCTCAGATCAAAAAAAAAGTTTGTAATAAACTACAAATATTGGAATATTAATTTATGCTCTACTATAAAAACTGGCTTTTATCTTTAATAACACCAACAAAAAGAATTCCTTTTTATTTACTTCTGACGATTTCCTTTTGTGGCAAAGATTACTAATTGCTCCTTATTATGTATTATACTCCTTTTCCTCAGTAAAATAAAAACACTTTTTACCTGGGCAAATGGCTACTTGGAATAAGGACAGCATTTTTCAACATTCCCTGAAGCTAGCTACAGCCATGTGACTAAGTTCTGACCACGCAAGACAACCAGACGTGGAGGAACAACTTCTAAAATATGTCTGTAAAGTGAATGTGAGTATTCTTTATTCATTATTTCTTCCCGTTGGGTGAAAATCAGACTGGATGGCAGGAGCTCAAGCAGTCATCTTGAACTATGAGGTAGAAGTCTTGTCCATAAGGATGACACAGCAAAAAGATGAAGTGTGTGGGTCTCGCCTATGAACAGCCTGCCTCTGCATTGACTTACTGTGGACACCTATTACCAGTGAGAGAAAAACTTCATCACTATTATTTTAGATTGTCAGTATCTCAAGTGAAATAATGAATTAAAAATGATAAACCCACTCTATTAGGTTTTCCCTATAAAACTTCCGTTGTCTACATAATATTATACTTCAGAGAGAGTGCTTGGGCTATATTTTAGTGTTATAAAAATCATATTACAAAGACAGGACCTAGCACTAGCATGGAACATGGTAGATCACTTTTTTAAATAAATGAATATTTTCTGCTCTTTATAATTATCAGCATTGCAGCAGTATTGGATTCCATTATTTTTCATTTCAAATATGTAGTGGTTGGGTTCTATTCTGAGGTCTAAGTTTTGGAATTAGTCTTCATTAGTTATTTATTGGTCTCACCCTACCAACATATTTTTTTTCTATTGGGAAATGTGTATTAAGTTCCAAATATACATTTAAGTTGTGATAGCTCTGTACATTCTTCTACAAAATTAAAGAACTATTGATAAAAGACTGAGGAGACTTTAGTAAGACTGTAGTTCAATAGTCAGTCCAACTCAGCACAAAAAAATATTAACATTAGGTTAACTATGGGGTTAGTAGCAGAAAGCTAAATTTGCTAATTGAAAGATTCCTTCATTCATTCTTTTAAGATAAGTATATTAATCACCTACCTTGAGCAAGGTAGTGAACGAGGCTTAAAATAAATATAAAACATGAAACTTGTCCTCCAGGAGCTTATTGTCTATTGAAGAAATAGCATGGGTGCACAGAGAGTACCATAGGCAGTTTTAGCAACTGTGGAGTAAGAACTTTCAGTTGAATAGAAAAAAAAATTTCACGGCATTGAATTACAGTCATTTCTCTGCAGACTTCTCAGATAAGTATGATTACATATATATATAGAATACATATATATAGAGAGAGCATATTTATATAATATACGAACATACATACATACACATATACATACATATACAGAGTAGCATTTTAACTTAATTTAATCTGATTGATGATACTCTGCATAGCTGAGTTTAAGTTCCAAAATCAGGCATAAGGCAAAAATAACGTGATTTAAAGTTCCTTTGACAACTCTTTATATGGCCCATAAAGTATAGTACATTTGGTTTTGTGTATGCCTCTAACTCTTCAGAAGTCAATGATTCTTCAGGGCTCTTAAGTCTTCATTCTTTTTGTAGACACCCAAACAATGAGTATCACTTCTTTGTCAATGATTGGGAAACCCTAAAATTATTCAAACATTCTTTCCAGCCAACAGATGTTGACATTTTCAGTACTGGATAGCATCCTTTGCCTATGACACTATTTTTATAGGTTTTTGTTTTGTTTAATTTTTGCTTTTTCACTTTTTCCTCCATCCCTTACCCATTTCCAAAATATGTAGTTGAATGTTTGTAACTTAAATGCATGCAAGTAAGGCTCTACCAAGACATTACAATGATAATTCCTACATTGAATTATACTGCTCTCACTTTTATATGAACCTAAGGGGCACCTTGTAATTGAGAATTAGGTTTTGTTTTATTTTATTGTTTTTTCTTTGTTGTTGTTGTTGTTGTTTTCCATTTCCCATATAAACAGTGAGCTCCTTGCCTTTCTATATTGGGCATGACAGAATGGGAGGGGGCTGGTTGGAAATGCAGAATCTAACACCATATTCCCAGACCTAGTGAATCAGAATCCATGTTATCAAGATCCCCAATTCTTACTTCCTTTCTCCTGGGAACTTTCAGAAGTTCAGGAGTCCTACTGGGGTTCAGGGGTCCTACTGACACTGCCTCTCTTTCTTCACTTGCCTTGGCATTTTTCTGGCAGCAAAGCTAACACAGTTAGAACCAGAAGCAGGAATAAAGCAGGGTTAGTTGCAAGCCTAGCAGGTGAAAGTATTCCAGTCTCACCTGACCACTCCTCTATACTAGTGTCTTTCAATATATGGTTCATAAACCTTCCAAAAAACCAACTGGAGCATTAGGTAAAATGCAAATTGCTAAACACTAGCCCAGATACACAGAATCATGTGTGAGTGACCCCCAAATCTGCATTTTATAAGTAATCCGAGAATCACCTTATGACCAGTAGAATTGAGAGTCACTAATTATCACAGTAGCCATGGAAAAGAGGCAAAAATTAGAGACAGATTTTCAGTATGAAACGCACTTCATTCAGGTAAAAAAATTAAGTCCACTGTATGTAAAGACTGAAACAATTTTAGTGGCAAAAGCTATATTATTATTTGTGTTATAAATTAAAATGTCTTTTTCTTTACATAAATGTAGATATATGTGGGTCATCTGGAAGATTATTCTTATCATTATTGATTCATCTGTCAAACTATAGCAAATAATAAATAATATTACTATTATTTATCGTTTTACATGAAGAAGCAATATAAACCCTAGATTTTAGCTCAATGTAATGCAACAATAAAATTGAGAAAATATTTTCTGTACACCAATTATATCTGTAACACTTGATGCCAGGTGCTGTAGTAATTATGCTGACAGTTAAGTTTACATGTTTAAACACCTTACGGAAAAAAT
This sequence comes from Pongo pygmaeus, assembly GCF_028885625.2. Taxonomy (NCBI): domain Eukaryota; kingdom Metazoa; phylum Chordata; class Mammalia; order Primates; family Hominidae; genus Pongo; species Pongo pygmaeus. The sequence goes on along the minus strand of NC_072373.2, from coordinate 33,334,187 downwards.
AATTCGTATATGTGCGAAGTCTTGAATCCATTCATTCTTGAAATAATTTCAAATCAAATTGTGAAGTCAGTTTCTGAGCAGTCCTCAGTTTGAGGAGAAACACCAGTCCTGTCTCTCTGGGCTGCAGCTTTGCATGTTAACAGAGCTGCAGGGAAAATCAGCAAAAGCTACCCAGAGTTAATTGGAGCCCTTTCAACAAACCTAAAGATACACAGTAGTGATAACGGAAGGGTTTTCTACCCTGAGGCTCTGGCTGAGGGAATGAACCTTAAAGAACTCCTTGCTGTGAACCTTGGCCTTGGGAGGGCACAGACTCTAGACCCTGTGGCCCAAAGGGGCCCATTTGCTCCTGAGTGGGCCTGTTAACCCTTGGACTCTCCACTGCAACTGGGATTTATCTCATTTAATCCTCTGATAGACAAATTCATGAATGGTAAATATTCTGCTTCACTATTCTGTTTTCTTCCATTATCTTAGTTGATATTCATTTTTAATAATTTTCTTTGCTTTTACCTTCTGCTTTTTGTAAGTCTGAGCATAAAATCCCGCTTCCCAATAATTATTACACTTAATTTTTGTCATCTTATGATATTATTTTGCTAGTATTTTCTATTTACTTTTAATAGCTTATTATTTTTTATATACATTTAATTTTTTCTTTCCTAACATTTTTGAGTTTCAGTGGGGAAATGAAAGTTATAAGAATATCTGGATAAAATTTAAATGTGATCACTGGTGACAAATTCCTCCTTTAAATAGAGTTTCCCTGTGCTGGCTGTACAGCAGAATTACCTGAGATAATTTAAAAATACAAATGCCCAGGCCACATTCCAGGCCAATTTAATCAGACATTTTGCACGTGGGGCACACAGGCATCAGTATATTTTTTAAAGCTCCCCAGGTGACTCAGTATACAGCTATAGGTTTGAACTACCATCTTGTAAGAATCCCAGTGAAACAACCAAAATTTTATAAATACCTAAAATGAGACCAGGCAAAGACAATGAACTGTTAGAAGGAAAGTCCTAGGCAAACCCAAACTTAAACTGGAAGCAAAATGCCAGCAAGTTCTCAGCACTCCTACTCTACCAAACACTGGGAAGAAAGGAGCTGAAACTGTAGGGTGGCTGCGAGGCTAATGCAAAATTACCCCACTAACCCTGTCATCATCTTAGCGAAGGTTTTTATTAACAGCAACTGGATGCCCAGTAAGATGATTTGAAAACAGTTTCATTTTCCCATGGAAACACCCAGTCAGAAGGTTAGAGATGAGCCAACTGAACTATGGAGTTGAGTTTGGGAAAGTACATTTAGCTGATGGAAAAATTGTAACTCGAAAGAAGGATAAGAATATAGCCCTCAAATTATGGAAGATTGTCATATTCTGGGGAGGATTTAATTCAAGAAACTTGTAAAATTTAAAAATCATGATTTGCATGCCATTAATAAGACCTAAAATAACTTGGAATCCACTAAGTAAGAGACAGAAGGTAAGCAGTAAACAACAGAGATGAAGACAAAAATTGAGAATTTCAAGAGGCAGGCAGAAATCAAAGCAAGCTAGATGAGGAAAAAGGCAGATCATATCAAAGACTGAACTAGAAGAATTAAAAATCATCTTAGAAGTTTCAAAGAGCAGAATCAACAGTGCAAAAATCAGAAAATGGAAATAAAAACAATTATGGGACAATAACCCAGAAATCAGAAACTTTAATTCAGAGATTATAAAGGTAACTATGAATTCATTGAACACTCACTATGTGCCTGTTTCTGAGCAAAATATTTTACATAACTCATTTTAATCTTTATAGCAGTTCCATAATATAAATAAGGTTTTCATCCCCAATTTACGAATGAGGAAACGCCAATGTAAGGATATGTTTTTAAATTTGCCTGAGATCACACAGCTAAAAAGTGGCATAGACGGAATTTGACCTTAGATTGATTTGACTCTACAAGCCGTGTTCTGAACTACTAAAATGAGGAAGACAACCTGGGAAGAAATATACAATATTGAAAGTTGCTATTTCTCACCAGAAGTAATGATCATAAACACAATGGCAAATTTTCCAAGCTGAAGAAAGACCCAAATCTGAAGAATAAAAGAGCTTATTATGTAACAAAAAATTAATGAAATAAAACAGCACATTTTCTGATTAGCATTTTTTAAACTTAATTGGTAAAGAACCCTATGCTAACCAATAAAGCGAAATTGCCTTGTACATTCAGTGTCAGAATTATTTTGTTTAAATATGACTCTAACAACCAAAATTAACTTAAATATTAAAATCTCAACAAAAGTCACCTCAGAAATGCTAAATAAGGGTTATTTTCAAGATCAATAGCCAAACTGCTCAATAGCAAAACTGTTTATATAGGCTTCACCGATTTTTCTCTTTTTGGTACCTTGGTTTCTCAACCAACTGGCAAAGCAGCTGCCTCAAAACAATCTCTACACCCCTAACATCTCCACCAAATCCAGCTTTCTGGCTCTCTGCTTTCTCAGCTCCTTCCGTCTCACTTCCTAGTATTCCTTTTGTTTACTGGGAAATTCTCTGACTTTGATAATTATCCAAGCTGGCTTTGGTGACTCTCGATTCACATTCCCTCCTCATTATCCTGAGTCTTCACAATGAAAAGTCCACCTGGCAATACTGGAGTTCTTCTTAGTCTTTAAGATTACCTTCTACATATGTCCTTGAGGACTCACTTTAGCATTGAGAGAAGCAAACTCCTTGAAAGAAAAAAACAGCAAAGAATTCATAGTACACACTGGCAAGAAATGTAGTGAAAAAAATCACTAAAAAACAAGAAATAATAAAACTGGAAAGCATAAAAGATGATGGCAGAAAGATGACCAATTATATCAATTATAAAAACAAGTATGAATGAGTGACTCCCGTACTTAAATATAGAGAATCTCAAGTGAAAGATAAAACTAAAACTGCAGAGATATATAGAAGTCCTCACTTAATGTCATTGGAATTTTTTATAAACTGACTTTTAAGTGAAAGGATATACAACAAACCCAATTTTCCCACAGGCCAATTGATATAAAAAAGAATTAAGATCCTATGGAATATTTCTGGTCACAAATCATCACCAAATTTCTATAGACTACTAATATTAAACATTGAAATGAATGTGTGCTATACATGCATTTACAAAAGATTAATCAAAACAAAATAATGATTTACTCAAGTTTTGGTCAATCAGTGAGTGACAGTGGTCACAGTGGTATAAATCAAGGAACAAATGCTTTCCAAGTGAACATTGTAAGGAGCACCGCCTACCAGCATGGAGTTCAAACCCCAGCAATCACAGACTGGGCAGCTTGCTGAGCCCTGTCATACTGAATTGTTTCTTGCTGTGCATCTGTATGATTAGCATAGACTTTACGAATTTTTATTTTACAATGATTTCTATTTACTCGTTCATTTATTTTCCAATCTGCTTATTCCACTTTAGGGTTGTGGGTGGCTGGAGCCCAGCCTGGCAGCTTAGGGCTCAAGGTAGGAATCAGCCCTGGACAGGCCACCATACCATCACAGGGCACACTCACACACACCTGCACTCACTCACTCTGGGGTCATACAGACAGCTCAATTCATGTAAGGGGAAAACCTTTGGGATGTGGGAGGAAACTGGAGTACCCAGAGAAAACCCACAAAAACATGGGGAAAATGTGCAAATTCCATGCAGAGAGTGGCCCTTGCTAGGGATTTATTTTTTTTTAATTTTCTCATCAAACTTATAAGAAAACAATGTTGAATGAAAGGACTTTAGCCATGTTGCTGCTATGTGGTCATGTGCTACATAACGTTTTGGTCAACAACACATAGGATGGTGGTCCCATAAGATTACAATGCAGTGTTTTTACTATACCTTTCTGTGTTTTGATCTGTTTAGATACACAAATACTCACCAATGAGTTGTAGTTCCCTACACTATTCAATACAGTAACATGCTGCACAGGTTTGCAGCCCAGGAAAAATAGGCTACACCATCTAGCCTAGGTGTGGAGTAGGCTATGCCATCTAGGTTTATGTAAGCACATTGCAAGATGATGAAATCTCCTAATGACACATTTCTCAGAACATATCCATCCTTTAGCAATGCATGACTATACCTAAAGCAATGAGACTTTGAAGGTTAAAACATAAATAATAAGTGTAAAAGTAATAAAAACTCAAAAAATTCAAACAAAAAATATCTCTGAGAATCTGACAAAACTGCATGCATAGTTAACACAGTTAACTCTTCCCTTAGTTTGTGACAAATTTGATATATAAAAATAAATAACAATTGCTCAGTAGTTTTCTGATTTTCTTCTCCCTGTACATCACTACCATGTATGACATGCCTTTTGAGTAACATCCAGTACTACACTACATTGGTTTACAGTCTGTGGGATCTCTCCTTCAAGAAGGTATGCTTCAGAATCTTGGGAGAGGCTGATTTAATTTGAAAAGCCTCCCTGCACCCAGTTTCTGATTTGTTCTTATCCTAAACTTAGAATTACTATTTTGAGGAATATGCATTATATGTTATCAATATGGTATATCTAACATAAACAAATAATAATCAACCCTAAATGGGGAATATATATTTTTTAAAAATCACACATAGAATATTGAACATTTTAAGGATGTTATATTAACTACATAAAATATTTTTTTAAATCTCTACACAGAAATGCAAATCAAAATTTTTAAAAAATGACAAAACTGGGGGAGTTGCATCAGATGAGATAAATGTGTATATTATTCTTCATATGCAGAGAAAAACTTTAATGAGAAAATGTGAATCATTCAATAGAAAAATTAACAATGCAGCTGGGTGCAGTGGCTCATGCCTGTAATCCCAGCACTTTGGGAGGCCAAGGCAGGTGGATCACCTGAGGTCAGGAGTTCGAGACCAGCCTGGCCAACATGGTGAAACTGCATCTCTCCTAAAAATACAAAAATTACCCTGGTGTGGTGGTGCACACCTGAAATCCCCGATACTTGGGAGGCCGAGGCAGGAAAATCTCTTGAACTCAGGAGGCAGAGTTTGCAGTGAGCTGAGATTGCACCACTGTACTCCAGCCTAGGTGACAGAGTGAGACCCTGTCTCAAAAAAATAAAAAATAAAATAAAATAAAAAATAAAAAACAATGGACCTACTTAGGCACATCGTAAAAGAAGTAGAAATGGCCAATAAATATATAAAAACTAATCTCTCTAGTAATCACATAAATACAAACTAAAACAATATTCTGACATATTTTGCCTTTTAAATTGGCAATTTTTTTCAACTGTAAAACTTGGTGTTGGCTAGATGAAATGAAATGCACAATCTTGCATTCTGCTTGCTGGTGGAAGCATAATTTGTACAGCTTTTTGGGCAGTGTAAAAATTGCTATCCTGGCCGGGCACTGTGCCTCACGCCTGTAATCCCAGCACTTTGGGAGGCCAAGGTGGGCGAATCACGAGGTCAGGAGATCGAGACCATCCTGGCTAACATGGTGAAACCCTGTCTCTACTAAAAATACAAAAAAATTAGCTGGGCGTGGTGGCGGGCGCCTGTAGTCCCAGCTACTGGGGAGGCTGAGGCAAGAGAATGGGGTGAACCTGGGAGGCGGAGCTTGCAGTGAGCGGAGATTGCGCCACTGCACTCTAGCCTGGGCGACAGAGTGAGACTTCATCAAAAACAAAACAAAACAAAAAAACCAAAAAAAATTACTATCCTTTTCTTGAGAAATTACCATACATTAAGCATAGTGTTACAAACTTTACAGATATCCTATAGGTAACATTGATACAGTGCATGCCAGATGTCAAGCACTGTGCTATGTGCTTTACATACATATGAATTCGTTTAATCTCCACAGCTGCCCTGGGAGGCAGGTAGTTGTATCTCATTCTTATTTACCTAGAAGGATTTTGAAGCACACAGAGGTTTATTGATTTCTCCAAGTTACACAGCTAAAAAGGATTAGAGCTAGAATATCATATCACTTAATATTTTTAATATTCTTCTGAGGTAAATATTACTCTCCCATTTCATAGGCTAAGACTTTAGGATCCAGAAGGATGTGAAACTTATCCACAGGGAAGGTATATAGCAGAGATTTATATCAACATCTGACTTCAAAATTCAAGACTATACAATGTCTTAAGAGCCTTCGATGCAGTTATTCCACTTCTAGGGATTTATTATATCATCATTGTCAGGAATTCTCCTAAGGATTTACATATAAATTTCTTTATATTAATTACAACGGTAATTGTTGGAAACCCAGGAAGTAGGGGCAGACTGAGACAAGGTGTGATTGTGAGAGAGGCAGTGCAGGAACATGGATGAAGCTAGAAGCCATCATTCTCAGCAAACTAACACAGGAACAGAAAACCAAACACCACATGTTCTCACTCATAAGTGGGAATTGAACAATGAGAACACATGGATATAGGGAGGGGAACCTCACATACCGGGGCCTGTCGAGGGGTGGAGGGTGTGTGTAGGGGAGAGATAGCATTAGGAGAAATACCTAATGTAGATGCCGGGTTGATGGGGGCAGCAAGCCACCATGGCACATGTATACCTATGTAACAAGCCTGCACATTCTGCACGTGTATCCCAGAACTTAAAGTATAATTTAAAAAAAAGAAAGAAAGATTTTGAGAGAGAGACATGATGTTGGATGCTCTGTAGAATACACTCATGGCCAGGGAGAGAGAGAGAGAGAAAAAAAAAAAGGCTATGAAAAAGATGAAGATAAGTATTGCAGCTGTCCAGGCAAAAGATGGTAGTAGTTTGGGCTGGCCAGTAGATTAGAGGAGAAATGGATGACCTTAACACATATTTTGAAAAACAGAATGACAACTGTGGATATGAGGTGTGAAGGAAGCGAAAAGTCCAGAGTAACTCTCAAATTTTATTGACTGGGTGGCTGGAGGTATCTATGAGAATGCAGGAGAAGCAAGAGTTGAGGTTTGGTAAGGGTAGAAGGTGAGAAACATCCAGTTGGAAATGTCACTGTGTCCAAACGCCTATTGGATGCAGACATTTGGATGTCCAGGTGGGATGTGCAATTAGGAGACAATAGCAGCATCTATCTGGTATTTGATGTTATGAGAATCAATAAGGTTTCCGGAGCAAGCCAGAAAAAAATGAAAGCGAAAGAGAAGACGGCCCAGTTCTAAATCCTGAGACTCTTCAATATGTCGTCACACTTTAGAAGAAGTGAGCAAAGGACATTGAGAACAGGGTCCCTGGAGAACCAGGAGGTAAGCAGAAAAGTCACAGAAGTGAAGAAATATTTCTAGAAATGATGAGAGAGTTACTGTGGAGAATGCTGAAGAGTGATGAAGACAGAGCGTCAAGTGTTTTTTGCCTATGTAAAAATGGCAGTTTTTGGTGCTCGTCACGAAAGTAATGAGCAGAAGCCAGACAAAGTGAAGACAAAATGAGCTTAGATACTTCATGCTAGATGAAGGCCGAGAGGAGGAGAGAGGGAGCAACAGCTGGGAGTTTGGACAGAATGAAGATTTTTGTGATTGGTTTGTGTTAGTGTGTTGGTTTTTAACAATGGGAGATAAAAGAGTTTGAATGACCCTGGGAAGAATCCACCCAGTCAGTGGTTCTCAAACTGGCATACATCAGATGTATCTGGGGGCTTGTTAAAACAAGGACCACTGAGCCACACTGCAGAGTGTCTGATTTGGCGGGTGTGGGGTGGGCAGGAGAATGTGCATTAATAAGTTCCCAAGTGAAGCTAGCAATGCTGGTCCTTGGGCCATACTCTACTGCAGTAGACGGAGGCGTTAAAAATATAAGTGAGAGGAAGATAAGCTGTCAGTAACATCTCTGAAGAAACAGGAACAGTCAGGGTCCAGAGGACTTGTGAAGATTTCTATTTTTGATAGGATAAGAGAAGCTTTGTAAAACAGAACGGAAAAAAACTGTGAAAATAAAAAATAATAATGACAATAAAATGATAGCATAGCACACACCTCCTATATATAAAAACGGTTTTATGTGTTTTAGCATGCATTCATTCATCCAACCCCTAATAACAACTCCATCAGGCAGAAAAATGCAATTAATATGTACATTTGGTAGTAAGAAAGTAATAGAAATCCTATACAATAGATTGTTTTTTCTATGGTGTCTAATTTGATCTAAAATAGAACGCTGTCAGCTGAGTGGGATGAGAAAGGGAGGTAACGTGTATAGTTTGGAAAAATATAAAATTTTTAATGAGGAGAATGGGGGAAGGAGCCTATTCTGGAAATATAGTAGGATTGGTGTCATTACTGAGTGCTCATTTGAAAGTGGGGTTGAGCATTTTTAGCAATAAACTACTTGATATTTTCCAGCCCATGTAGCTGCCATGTGCAACCTGTGAAAAGGCAAGCTGTGGGCTTAATCAGGTTGGGCTTTGATAAGGAGGGTAAAATAGGAAAGAAGTGAAGGGTGTGAATTTGTTTTTCTTTTGCTAAAAGTTGGTAGTATATTTGGGCTGTGCATTCCAAAGAGTCTAAAGAAGGAAGTAAAGTCTTGAGGGAATTGACCAACAGGTTTGTTGGGAAAATATTTAAGGCTTTTCTAACATCCACTCTGATGGTTCATGTTACAGGATTTTTTGATAGAGGAAAATGTTTTTTTCTGTCAAATTTGACACATTTACTTTCTTTTTATCAAAGGCTTAAATTCAACTCTCCCTTTAAATGTGCTTTAATATTTCATGAAGCTGAAAAATGCTCTTAATACACACGCATGAATTTGAGTGTGAGATGTGTTAGTGGTGTGTATGAGTATATTTCATTACAATCATTCTTCATGGCACACCACACTGTGAGAAATCGATTCACTGATTTGCCAGCCCAACTAACTGGGGCTCTAAGACTCCTCCACCTTGAGATAATTAGGTTTAATCAGCAATTTTACAATAAATAATAGTGGTATGAACTGGGGCTAGTCCCAAAGAGTAAATTTTTGCTTTGTGAAATAAGTATTTATACATAGGATTTCCAAAAGATGTCTATAAGGTGTTAAAGGGCTGTAGCCACCTATGATGTAATCTTTGGGGGATGGAGAGAATATCTACCTTAGAATAAAATTATCCATAAGAGCCCATGCACATTGTAGAATTATCCTTTTTATCCTAGGTAGATGTAGGCTTCCACTACTTTAGATGGTTGTTGTTTTTAATCAGGTAAAATACATGTATATTTAATACATTTTTCTAAAAAACATTTGCAGAAGATTTTTATTTAAAACGCAAACAAAAAGCAAGTTAATAGGGTCTACTCTGTTAAAGGATTGCCTTTACCTGTGAGGGTGCTTGTATTGACAAATTCAGCACTAGCAGAGGGCATGTGGGGTGGACGGGTGCTGTCCTCACTATAGGCTTTCAGAATGTACTTCTCAATTACACCTCTGACAACAGGTTCATCCCAGGTCACCTCAATGCTGTATCCATTTAAGCTGCGGACTCTTGAGGGAGTTGGCACACTCTGTGGAGCTGTGAAGGAATAAAAGAGAAAATAGGGAAAATGGCAGTTCTGAGAAGACTATTGCTCCTATTCTTCACTTTTAATGGCCACAGTAAATCAGACTCAACCATTAGCATAAATACAATTTATTAGAGTTGTAACTTTTCAGCATTGATTTAATATGACTGCACATCTTGAGCCATTCAGTTTAAGCGATATTTCAAAACCATCAAAACTCCATTGACATAACATTCTTTCAAGTCTAGTCCAGGTTTTCCAAAAACATTTAATGTATCAGACATGTTTAAACATCACTCATAAAGAAAGAGGTGGATGGTAGGCAGATAACAAGTTCAAGCAATATAATGATGTACCCCCTTTGAAGCAAGATAATTAGACTGTTATTATACATAGTGGTTTGACACTTTTATATCTTCGATGTATTAGCCAAAAAAAATCACAAATGTGATTGTGTTGTACTTGAATGCCTAGACCCGTTTTCCAAATGCAATTGTTTTTCTAATTAATTTTTAAAAAGCAAAGTTCTACCAGATATGATATATGGAATATATTCTTAATTGCAGTTTTTGGGGGTGGGGGTGGGGTAAAGGAGCTGGTGCCCTTGAGATTCTACAAAGTCATTTTCAAAGACTTGTTCCGCAGAATATCTCAAAATAATATCACAAAATGAGGAAGTTTAAAAGAACTGCAAAACCTTACTTACAAGCTGAGCCCCCTAATTTAAAGAATCTATAACCTTTAACTATTTATTAGACATTTCTGCAGTTCTGATCAGTAAAAACTTCATCACAGCTGAGTGCACTGGGGACACAAAGAAAGAGCCCAAGGAACTCCGTGGCAGGATGATGGATGAGAGACCTGCTCTAGCTGCTCATGGACTGCTGAGCCCCGTCAATGGAGGATCACTCTGGTTTTTCCTCATCAAAGCTCCTGCTCTCCGACTTTACTGTCCAGACCAATAAAATAGGACAGCTTTAAGGGAAACAAAGTGAACATAAAGGATAAGAGGAAACACCAAAGGGGAGAACCACTCTCTGAGCAGTTAAAACACCACAGGCACCTATAGAAAACACACAGGCCACACGATCGAGTTGCAAGGAAAGGGACAACGGGAGTGATGTCGATTTTATTAGTTCTGAAATGTGGTACAGGGCAAAGTACAGTACTGTCTAACAGATGGTCTTCTCATAAGGGACAGAGCAAAAGTGACTCAAAAATAATTAAATAGTGCAATTATTCTCCAACCCTTGGGAGCATGTAGCTGCTCAGTGTTGTGGTCAGATTGTAAATATGAATTTATGGCATAGGGCTGTGGTCAGATCATTGCTATAAATTCAGAGCTCTATTTGTGTACTTTCTCAGTAGTACTCAAAACGGGGACTATTAAGCTAAGTAAGCAATGTACTTTCCAGACACCTATTAATGTTGCTGAATTATACTCAAAGCAGGCTTTATATTTGTTAATAAAGTAGAAGGGTGTGAAATAGGAGCAGAGAACACGTCAGTAACAAGTGAGTATTTTATATTGGAGCTTTCTCTTAGCTCTGAAGTTGAAAAGGATTTTAAGAGATCGTTCAGCTCATTGTCTTGCCTATAAATAGGTGATAATTTAAATCGTCCTGGAAAAGTGTCAAGTTGTCCTCTTCAGGAAAATATGTAGGTAGAGAGTCTTGAAAATTATTCTTAGTTGCTCATCTCAGTATTTAATTATATTTTAGATTAAGAAGATTCCTCAAAGGATGCCTGGGATAGTAACCCACTGTTGATTAGGTATAAGAGAATATCTTGATGGAAACGCATTTTTAGACAAATTGTTACTCGCTGAATAACCTTCCTTACAGAGACATAAGTGGCAATCATTTGGAGATCAAAAATAGTAGAATGCCACTGATTCACAAAACTCTTAGTGCTGAATGCCTTTCTGTGGCGGTATTATGGGAAAAGATTTTGTGGCCAGTCAGAAGTATGGAACAAGTCAGTTGTCTGAGATTAGGTCTAATGTATACTGCCTCCTAGTTGGTTCTTTTCCAACTCAAAATATATTAAACCAATCGGCAATTTTTCTCGTGGGAGAATCGTTCTAAGATTCTAATAGTCAACAACGGGGCAAACATCTGCAATAATGTCATAGACACACCTGATTCCAACCAGTTGCAGGTTTCAAATGTATTTTCTGTAAGAAAGTCAAGAGGGTGCCACTCCCATCCAAGGATAATCCTAATCCCTGACTTCAGCTTCTTGTTATCTATGCCATCTGTAAAGGTTACCTATCCTTAGACATATTAGGTAGGTGGGGCTATTACATCCTTAAGACAACCTGAACTTTCCTTTCTTCTGCATCCTAAGGGGAAAGGATCAAGTCTGAGCAAGTATTTAGTGAATTCTTGACAAATGAAAAGCACTGATCTACTAGGCATTTTAGCCATTGACAGATGTATTTTCAAACCAAGGCATGCTCTGTCAGAAGACTACAAAAATACTACCGCTTCAGAGTAATAGTCCTTCCTTTTATATACACGCATAAATACATGCATGTGTGTGTGCGCACATATGCATTTGAAGATAAATATTTACCTGCTCCTGTTGTACGTCCTCGACTCCAATCACTATATACTGAACCTCCTTCATGCGAGGCTATCACCCGATACAGGTATTCTTAAATGGAAATAAGATGCAGCAAGATTAAAATAATACTCATATAGATTAATGAGGGGCTGGCAGGGAGGGAAAGGGGGATGAATAAGAGACATGTAACATTTAATTTAGAGGACCTCCACATTACCTGTAAAAAGCTGGAGACCACCCTCGTAAACACTCTGCTCTTTTCCCTGGTAAACCAGGATGGAGTCATTTCCCCTGCAGTTAACAGCACTGTCAGTTGATAGGCATCCATCCAGATTGACTCTGACAGCACCACTGGACACAGATGCCAAGTTAACGACAGCACCCCGTGTAAATTTAACATCCTTCATGCAACCACCGAAACCTAGCAAATAGTAAGGGATTAGTATCTCATAAAGGGCTTGAGTCATTAATTACCAATCATTTTTGTCCTCTGCAGTACTACATTTTGAGGAAGGGGGGTGGTTAGATACAATTGCTAGACTTTCAAGTCTTTCTTGGAAAACCTTTTATGCCTCCTACTTTTTATCAAGCTAATTTGTTGCAAAGAAATATAGTTCTGTTATTTGGAAAACACATTCATGGATAATTCTAATTTAACTTTTGGTACTGAAAAAGCATTTATTTTACCTCTTTAGGCCCACATTTTCTAAATTCTGTTTCTTCCCATAAAATAAAATTTAGGCAACTTCCTATTATGGTAGGGGGATAGCCCCATGTCTCTTAACTCTGAAAAATTAAGTTACTATATAAGTCAGTTTTAAGTGCCAAAAAATAATATTTGAATTAGCATGATTATTCAGTAAGCTCATTGGGGAAAAATACACTCTGAGCATTTTATGTAGAATACCAGGAGAGAGAACATAATTTCAAAATATATTAGTCCTGAAATATTGCCATGAATTGCATAACAATCACTTCAGAGGTATAGAATTTAGCCCGAGTTACATCAGCCTACAGAAGAGCTGTCACTACGCTCTATCACTTTTCACAGAGTTCCATAATCTTGAATATACAAAATGGTCACCAGTTTTACATCCCCATTAGCATGAGAGGGGCCAGCCTTCAGTGTTGGCAATAGCAACACCATGAGATTTCATGGAATGTGTATTCTGCACAGGTGACCTTAGAACACCCACTGCGCAGTACCATTCTGTGAAGTTTAACAGAGAATGCGGATGAAATGAATTTAGAGTATTCGCCACTTTTTTGTTAGACAGCGAACAAAAAAGGCATCCAGTCAGTCAGGGAATAGCAGTGGCTTTGAATTACATGCTATTTTGTGAAAACAGAGATCAGCTCAGTGAAGTCTGGCAGTACTCTGCGCAGAAAACTGCACGAAATTGGGACAAACAGGACCGAGTTTGAGATTGCTGTAGCATGCATGTTCTCTCTCTCTCTCTCTCTCTCTGAACAAAACACTGTAAAGTTTGAAAGGCCTCAAACACATGATCAGCTCTTTTCAAGATTAAAGCACCGCAGCAGGAAATGGAAATAAAATATAATGCAATGCATAACAGTAAAGTAAGTTAATAGTAACAATGACCATATTGTTCTCCTCAGCATTCATATGATGTCTTATTATGCCTTCTAACACATTAAGTTGCAGCCTATTTCCTTTTAAATGTCTTTTACTATTATCCACATTTTTTTAGTCCGGACTGATCAATACTGCTAGTCTATCTTAAACACACAGTAGACACTCAATAAGTTGGGTGAATTGAATTGAAAGCAGTGAAGCTCAATATAAAATCATTGGCTGGAAAATTCAGAAGCTAAGAATTTTAATGTATTTATCAGTAGTAATTTTCTGATGGCACATAACTGTATTATCAAAATTCTCTGTACCCTAACTTCCCTACCAACAAAATCAGAACAGTGAAAGGGCAGCTTGGCAAACAAGTGCTGTTATAAGAAATGCTACATTATTTTTTGAGGGGTACATAGTTTTAGCTTTGCAGGATGAAAAGAGTTCTTCAGAGGGATGATGGTGATATCTGCAAAACAATGTGAATGTACCTAATGCCACTAAACTGTACATTTAAAAATGGTTACAATGGTAAATTTCATGTTACATATATTTTACCATAATGTTTAAAAAAATTAAAAATTTAGCAAAAAAAATCATAAAAATTAATTCACAAGATGAAATTTTCAATTTGGGAAAGCCCAGGGAGATACGTCTTTCTTCATTTTGGAGATGAAGAAAAAGGCCCAGAGAGTTAGTTATAAAATGAAGTTTGTAAGCACTAATCCTCCTAAGGAAATGGTCCTCTGGCCTCTGGCCTTGGAGACTGCTGAGCTCTTGAAGCTGCTAAGCTCTAGTGCAGCGTCCTTCCAGTGGCAACCAAAGAGTTCAGTTAAGGTTGTCCCGTGCTTTCAACTCTGTACCACCAGAAATGCTCCCCCGACCTAAAACATTTGAATGAGATGTGAGGACAGCAAAAGGAGAAAGGGGATGTTTGTGAGAGGAGTGGAAATGCCTTCTTTTCTTACTCCACTACCCTTGTGAGAATCCAGAAAAATCCCCATCCACACCACCACCCCTGGGCCTCTAAATGCCTAAAAGGTGGCCCAGAGCTCTAGGGTGACTAATCAGAAAAACATTAGCCCTTCTTCTAGGGAAGGCAGTACTGCTGCAGAGTGCTTGGCTTGGCAGGCCTGCTAAATTTCAGCCCACACTCTCTCCCTCTCCATGGAGGGGTTTGGGCAGAGCATTGCCTGTGAGACCACATGCCAGACCCAGTCATGCCCAACCTAGATGTGAGTGATTATCCTCATTGATCATTCTAAGAAGATAAACTCTCATCATCTGAGCTGGCACATCTTCAGCAAATTATGTTGCCCAGCATTTCCAAAACAAAAAAGAAAATTAGTCTTGTATCTGATTCGGAGGAAGATTACAATGTTAGTAGATTAAAAAAAAAATAGCACTAATGTGACCACAAAATAGAGCTTCTGATGAAAAAAGGTGCTAATTAAGAAGCAGAGAAAAGGAAAAATGTTTTTAAGACAATTGATAGTGGGTTGAAAGAAATACATTAAGTGAACATGATTCGTTTTAATTGCAATTGAGTACATACATGCTGCACCTCTGTATTGTGACTAGTCTCCCTGATCACCGTATAAAACATGCAGCTATTTATATAGATCAGTGTCTCTCAAAGCATCTGAGTCAGAATCTCAGGGGACAGGGGTCCCTAACATCTGTATTTTTAATAACCATTCCAGGTGATGTCAATGTATCTTGAATAGTAAAAATAATAGCTAATTTTGACTTCTATGTTCCAGCTACCATACGTCAATATTTTTTCAGTGTTTTGAGAACCACTGATATGGATGATACTACAACAATAAAAATTTAATATTACTCACAAATAAAATATCTTCCAGTATCACAGACTTAGTCATAGTGTGTAGGTAAACTTATTCCCTTTGGGTCTATGGTGATGTTTTAAATTTCTGTTATTATCTTACAATTTCAGTTTTAGCCACGTCTTTAGGACCATCGATAGTAATGGGTTTAGGAGTAATTCAAAGAACAAGGCTGTACATGCAGGGTTTTTGTTTCTTGTTTTTATTTTTTTTTCCCAGAAGCAAACAGGATTAAGTAATCTCACTCATATGAAGGGTTTTCAAGTTCTTTCTAACCTCAGAAACCTGAAAACCTGGAGAAGCTCTCATACGAATGTAATATTTTTAGCTGCTGTTACATCTTAAGTGCCTTGAAAATGTCATTACTGTCTTACACCCCAGTTATTCATTAACTCTTTACTACTACCCTTCTAAAAGTCTCCTAAGAGCTTGCCATATATTTTCTATTCAAAGGCATTTAAATCTTTATGTACTTACCAAATAGGCAAAGACTGCTTCATGAAAATTTTAACCATTCAGGGTATGTAGATTTTGAAATATATAAAGGACCTTTTTCACACATGGGAGGGTGCTTGGTCCTATGTTGGAAGTTACTGTGCTTTCCCCACTTTACAAAGGAGCATTGGCCAATGCCCATAAAAGAGAGCATTGACTGTAAAAAGGAGAGTTGACTTTATAACAGGCTGCCTGAGAGAGACTTAGTGTCTTGCTATCTGCTTACTAGCCATGTGACCTTGGGAAAGTTACCTTCCTCTCTGCTTTTCAGTTTCCTCATCTGTAATGAGGATATAAATAATAATGCCTAACACACTTGTTATGAATAACTGACTCACCTATTCTCATGTAAGCTCTCAGAACCATGACTGCCACAAGAAATGACACACAGATATTGTTAGCCTTTTCAAATTAATTATTTCTCTGATTACATTCAAACTTCTATGAGTGAACTCCTTACCTAAATTGTAAATAATGCACTTTTCCTTTCTCTTGTAGTTATTAATAATCTACAATATATAGATTTTCACAAGTACGTTTGGAAGTCAACCAAATACACCCCACATTTTTTTTCCACATGAAAGCTCTACTGAAAAACTATGGAGACAATTAGCATTTATGTCAAAGAAAGAAAAGGCAATGAATTGCATTGATTTTTTTACTAGTTGTGCATGCCAACTTAATTTATTTTTCATCTGTAAATACAAATAATCACCATTATCCAACATATGAGGAAATACATTTATATGCATTCTATATATAATTATATATTATATATAATTATGTATGTATACACATATATTTCATATATAATTACGTATCTCACATATAACTGCATTACATATTTAAATAAATATATGTTACTAATTTTTCCATATAAATATCATCTTTGGGAAGCACCTCAGGTACCTTATTTATAATCAACATATTTATTTTGATATTTATTCAGTAAATAGTAATTTACATATATAATTATGTACCACATATATAATTATATGTCACATTAATAATAATATGTATATTAATTACTATTTACTGAGGACATATTGAAATAAATACGCTGATTATAAATGATGGCACATTGTTAAGGGTAACACACAAAACTCTTTGAAAAAGTGTTTTCGTTAGTTTTTAGGGTTTAAATTTCTCCAGAAAAAGGGGTGCTGTTGGGTGCTGCTTTTAACCTGAGCCTATTGCTATCTCTTGAAACACGGAACCACCAAAAACTGTTAGCACCAGGGCTGTGTGGATTTGTGAATTCCTCCAGTTGGAACTTACCTTGTTCCAAACACAAATGTTGATAAGAGTTCAGCAGTTCCTGTGGAATTCCTCCCACATAAACCGGTGAATTCACCACCAGTGGCTGGGCTCCAGACTCTGATGCATGCTTCATCAGTCCATTCACACTTGCTGATATGAAAGAGCCTTCCTTTTTAATAATGACTTTATTCCACTTTCCATTACAATAGGATAGCCCCAGCAATAGATCCACGTGTGTAAACGCAAGACTGGTATTTAACCGGAAGGTCAATATTCCACTTTTCAGCTCCATCTGTATTTTATATTAAAAAAGAAAGTAGGTATATAAAAAGGCTGCAGAACGGCAGTTTGGGAGACAGCAGAAGGTCAATTTCTTGAAGAAAAGCAAAACAGTTCCCTGAAAGCACTCTATATAAATGTGTCACTTTACCCTAAGTTTCTGCTTAGGAACATAGGAAATACTTTTCTAGCTTATAGTTGACATGAAGAATGTTGTATTGATGCAAACAAATTCATACCTAGTAATGATTATATGATGTGATGCAATGATATGTAGACCTAAGGTTTATTTTTGCTGCAACATAGTTAGAAGATTAAACCCCTGCATAAGTGACTGAATGACTGAAGAGAACAGAACAGTTTGAACTATGACTCTTTGAATTGTTAGAAATGAGAAAATACTACTTCATATATCAATTTAATTTGGGGGAAAATATGACAAGACAATAAGAAAATGAAATGTGAAGCTTGATTAAGCTTATTTTAACTGGCTAGTGAACTCAATTTCAAATATGTAAGACATATTTTTATTCAATATTTCGGTTTTATTCTAAATCTTTAACTAACATAATTGCTTCTATGTGTATTCTATTAGATGACTGTACCATTTTCTAATGTGAACATATTTCACCCAAATTTTCATAGTAAAAAATAAGTTCATAGGTTTTCCTTCAAAATGTCTCATGATAATTATTTTACCTAATATATTTTTACTCTGTTAGAAACCATATCAGTAACCATATGATATTTAAAATCTTGAGATCAATTGTGTCAAGTAAAACAAATTAAATCATGCCAGATACAAATTATGATTTTTTCCATAAAAGCATCATCTTCAGGAAGGACCTCAGGTAAGCAATTGTTCATTTGTCTAACCACTTATTCAATAAATATTGAGTCTCTTACAATGTGCCATATACCTGCTGCTCTAACGTAAACACTGCTCCTAAGAGTCATACTGTCTAGTAGCAGAGGCAAGCATGTGGGAGCAATACTACAATCAAGACAAGAAAGGAGTAAAGTGAAAGCAGAGAACAGAGAGGGCTTTTTGCTCCCTGGAAGTTGGGAAAGGTTTAAAGTAAGGTTTTAGAAACTATATAAGATTCATGGAGGGTCCCCCAAGGAGGGGGACTAATATGCATGACATGAGGACATCAGGTTCAGAGAAAGGCACCAACTTAGCTAAGACAAAGGGTACATATGGAGGTGGGAGGTGAGGTAGTGTCTTGCCAGCTATGTAGAAGCCAGATTTTAAAGGACTTTCAGTGATAGGAGGGTCTGGTATGGAAATAATGTTTGGTGTCTGTCTGAAACCAAAACTCATATTCTCCCCACTATTACCTTGCACTAAAAGCTTAGCCTACCAGACATAAGAAGTACACACTGAAAACAAAATCTCGACTAGAATTCAGGAAATGCGTTAGGAAATCCATTCAATTGTGAAAACATATTGAGAGTCATTAAAATAAGGATAATGATGATGCTGATGAAAGGGAAGACTCGATCTTAGAAGTATTTGTAAAAGCAACTCATTAGGACCTGGTAAAAAGGTAAATGAGTTAGATGAATGAAAAAGAAATTAAGAACACATCTCATTTTTTTGGGGTAACTAGGAGGGTGTTCTGCCATCATGACATTATGAAAAGCATTTGAAAGAAAGGCTGAGTGTTGTTGTTGACAAGGAAGAGGGGTGAGTTCATTTTAAATATATTGAGTTTGAAATGCCTATGAAACATCCAGATGAAACTCTTTTTGAGGAAGTCAAACATAAAGATACGCAGTTTGGGGATGGCCCAGCAAAAAGAAGAAAATACATGACAAAATAAATAAGATTATTCAGTGAGTGTAAAAAGACTGAGAGAAAAGGGAAAAGATTAGTGTCCTCAGCAAGACCAATGTTTTAAGGGGACGGCATAGTAGAAAATAGTTCTTTTAAGTGACAATGATCTCCTTAAAGAAGCTAAGAGAACTTAATGAAATCAGGAGAAACTAGTATTTTGGAAAATCAGTAGGGAAGAATAAGAAAAAAACAGAGAATGACAGAAAAAGGACAAATAATATAAGAAATAAAAATCATTGGGCTAGGAAATGTGGGGGTCATTGACCACTTTAGAAAAGTGATTTTGTAGAAAGGTGTGGTAGGGGCAGGAACCTAATGTACAGTCATTTTAGGGACTGAAGTGAGATGAAAAAGTGGCAATAACAAAAGTAACCACTTTCAATGCACTTGACCATGAAGGTAAGGAAAAGTACAGTGGAGGAGGCTTCACAGACAAAAGAAAAAACACTAAGGAAAATAAATTTCAATCATTCCATATATTGAAGGAAAAGAGCCAATTGAGAGGGAACAGTTGAACATACAAAGAGGGGAGACTGTAGAACAAGTTATTACAGAAGAAGGGATAGAATCTAGGATGACGGTAGACATATCTTCTTTGGTTGTAAGCATGGTAATTGTTCATTTGTTCCCCTGAGTAGGTAGGGAGTGAAATCTGGCTTGGCTCAAATACAGTCAAGTTGATAGACAGAGAGATTGAAAGTTGAATATGTATGCTTGTTTTTATCAGGAGAGTGTGAGACTACCTGAAGACATTCAGGTTATAGTGTTTCTAGATCCTAGGATTATTTTTCTTTCACTTTCTACATCTAAAATACATTAGAAAATCCTGTAAACAATAGATATTGTTTAATAAAAGAATTGGAGAGCTCAAAACAAGTTCTCATACCCGTATTAGTTTTCCTATAGTGTTCAGCAATCTAGCTACTAGAACTGAAAAGCGAGGTGGCTGGATTGATTGATCAAGGTTTGTGAAGCCCAATACAAGATACAAGATCAGGGCATTGGTAGAAATATGGTTGAAGAAATACATTATAGTGGCTTAGGTAAGGAGCAAGTAAGTTAACTAGAAAGTGGGCTAATAGCCAATGGTGACAATGCCTTGGTGAACATAATGAGAGAGACTGAGAGAGCTAGAGGGTATGAGGTTATATTTTGAGATTCAAGGTTTTAGCAATGGAAACAGTCTGAGTGTATCAAGTTCCAGGGGATAACCATGCATACTGAAGTAAGTTGAGGGGTAATCTGGGAGCAGCCTTGGTCCTCAGATATGGCAGACTGTAATGTACATTTTATGAAAGACTGCTTCCTTTCAGTTGCATGGGAAGTGTTAATGGGAAGTGTTAAAGCCAAGCACATAGTAGGCACTCAGTATATATTTATCTAAGTGTATCGATTTTTGTGTTTTGTTTGTTTTGAGACAGAGCTCTCTTGCCCAGGCTGGAGTGCAGAGGTGCAATCACAGGTCACTGCAGCCTTCGACTCCCAGTCTTCAGCAATCCTCTTGCCTCAGCCTCCCGAGTAGCTGGAACTAGCCACAGTGTCTGGCTAACTTTTTATTTTTATTTTTATTTTCATAGAAAAAGAGTCTCACTATGTTGCCCAGGCTGGTCTCGAACTACTGGCCTCAAGCTATCCTCCTGTAATCCCAGGCCTCTAAAAGTGCTGGAATTATAGGGGCGAGCCACTGCACCCAGCCTTAATTTTTTTATTTTTTTTAGTAAGAGTTACTTAAAGTTAACAGTATTATTTAATACAGTAACAAAGCAATGAATAGAGGAAGGTGGAGGGTGGAAGCATGGCATAGTAGGGCATATAGACCTCTGGGGCAGGCATACGGTCCTCAAGAGGAGGAGCCAAATGGTAAACATCTTTGTATCCTCTACGGTGTATGCACATGTAGATGACTCAACGATGCTCAGTGAAGGTCACCACAGCATGAGCTCATTCACATGTTCACGCATTCATTCATTCAACAATATTGATTAACATGATAATTGCTAAGGCTTAGGCATTGAGGATATAACTATAAAGAAGAGAACCAAGGTCCTTAGATTCATAGACATTACGTTTTAGAGAAAGAAGCCAACAACACACAGGAGGACAAACAAATATTTAAAGAAGCAGAAATTTTAAATACTATGAAGGGATAAATTTCCGTTTCCCTTCTTAGCAATATTGGCATTGTATATGCTATGAATGTAAAAAAAAAAAAGAAAAAAGAACGAATTTTAGACTCTTAAAAACCAAGACTTGTATTTGTCTATTTGCCTAGAAATCAAGAATCTAAGGGTAAGATGTTCATATTTTTCTCCTGTTTCTATGCTAGTTCTTTAAAACAACTTTTAAGAATTAAAATTTTAATAACATATTTAACAGTGGTATCAAACTAATGACTAAAGACAACGAAAAGCAGTTACAGTTGCCCATTGTATTTAGAGAAATGTATAAAAATGTTTATAGCAGTCTTATTCATTGCAGCAAAACATGGGAACAACCAACACATCATTGGTAAGAGAAGAGAAATACTACACAGCCAAGAAAATGTATACCTATGTGGACACATAAATGACTCAGAAACAATGTTGAGTGCTAAAGAGAGAGTATAAAATCAATTTTATAAATTTCAAAAGCAAGAATTTGTAGGCATTCATTAGGTGTTCAAACTATGAATATGCATGTGAATAACAAATACAAAATTCTGATCACCTATGACATCTGAAAGGAGATGGAAATAAGATAGGAAAGACTTTACAGATAGACCAAAAATGATAATATTTAGTTATCAGGTGTGGTGGTAGGTCCAGGAGTGTTCACTATATTATTATACTTGATTATCTATATGTCATATGAAAAATATATAATATATATGCTTTCAAAACTCATATCAAAAGATAATGAGGGAAATATTGTTTTTCATATCTTAAGATACTAAATTGGATTTTCTTAATTCCTTGTATCTAGTCTGTTTTCTTAAAATTATAATTGTTACAATTGTCATTTTAAAAAATTACTAGGATAATAAAATACAAAATGTTTCACAGGACTTCAAAACTAAAAATGACTTTGGGAAAAAAAAAGAACAAAGGTGAATTTGTAAAGAAGCCCCAGTTAAGTGTAATGCCAACACATGGTTTATTTATTTTAAAGTTGGGTCCTATATTTTAAAGTAATTTTAATCAAATTAATTCACATACAGCAAGAAAATCAGGTCCATCTTTGTTATAAACGAAAAGAAGCAATCCATTTAATTGGTCAGTTCTGAACTTAAAGGAAATCTCAAAGTTCATTCCACCATGAAACATATATGGATGAAGTTCCAGGAACCCTTTAAAGATAAAAATATGTACATATTAGCATGTGTAATACAATATTGACAGCATTGTAAGGGTGCTAAGCAACTCTAGGACACAGTCTGCCACTGAGTAAATCTCACAAAAGAAGATGCAAATCAATGTTAAGAAATTCCTTTTGTAATTGTACAGAAGTGACAGAAAGACCTTGATATACTAAGAAAGACCTTGATATGTGTTATACTTTTTAACAGGAAGAAATTTGCTCTCTAAATCATGTGTTGTCTGTATCATGTAAGATTATTACTGTTTCAGATAAATATTAACAATAAGTAGTTTGCATTGACTAAAAGAAACTCAGAATGACCTTGATGAAAACAGAACAATAAAAAGTGTGCAGATTATATTATTAATATCATATGCCTTTTTGTGCTGAAGGCAGTTTAAGCAACTTACTAACCAACCAACTTAGCTATAAATGTAGGAGGCAGATATGGGCTTTTATGTGATGAACAAGCCAGGTACACCAAGCCACCATCATCCCTCTCCCTTTCCCCTGGGTGGAAGTCTCTGCTCTAATCAGGCAGAGACTCAGTGTGCATGCCAGGGGTAAGCTACAGACACTTACACCTCCCCTTTCATTGTAGGCTTTTGAACAATGGCAGGGATGGTGGTTCTAGTCTCCAGCTCTCTCTCAATGGCCTACTTAACCCATTACCTAGCCGAAAATTAATAAGAACATTGTTCTTCTCTATAATGAGATAAATAGGTATTTGTGGATTAACCTAGTAAACAAAACTCTTTGAAACTTCTTTCTGAGTGCATTCTAAGTACACATCTCTAACTGTATTCTAGTTTCCAAACAACTGACTTGCAAATGGACATTGGTGATGTTAACATATGTAAATCAAGAACTGCATGGGCTACCAGAGATATTATACATGGATGTGTACTTATGAGTCTTATAATTTATATTGCATATTCAGATGTCAAGAATATATTTGTGTGCACCATTGGAATAAGTAAGTATTTCCGTGATACTAGGTTCATATGAGGTCAAGTTAATCAAACAGGAGAGATTAAATTATACAAAGGATAGAACATAGATTTTAAGTGAACACTCATGTCTTTTTTAGAGCATTACCTGCTCCTAGGAACTGAGCTCCCTCATTTAATGAAGCGGGGCATCCCTCCCAGCTGTTATATACGTTGATTTGTTCTTCAGAACTCTGCCAATCCAGAGGTTCCCAAATAGCCGATGGATTGTAATTCTTCATAAAATGTACATCCTTGAGACAGCCCACAAAACCTTTTTGGATTATCTCTGCAGGAGTTTATAGATATCAATAAATATATATTTTGAAAGATTATTTTCAAGCAATTTATTTTATGTGCCATTAAAGTCAAAGAAATAGGCACTAGCTCTCACTACCTATTTACTGCAAGCCTCTTAATGATTCATGTAAACACCACACCATCAGCTATAGTAAATGATAGCAATTATAATGTTTAGCGCTGGTTCAAACCCATCATATCTGCAGAAACAGATGTTTATGCAGAAACCTTGGTTTTGCATTAGCAAGAATATTGCCTTTTCAACTAACACAGAAAATTCATCTGCCACTAGCCTCAAAAATAAAGTACTATAACTTTAAAAGTTAGATTGGAAGGGAGTGTTTCTATTTAATATATAGTTTATAGTTTAGATTCCTCATCTATGAACCAGTCTGTTACTGAAGTAAACCAATAATTTGGTTTCATTTTTTGGAAATGTATATAGTGTTGATCTTGAATGTGGAACTCTCCAGACCAGGTAGATATGGGGTTTATAAATACAGTGAATAGGGTGGTAACAGAAGGTTGAGAGAGAAAATGTGCAAATGAGAGAATTAGAGAAAAAGCAAGAAAAAAAATCAAGGGGAGGAGAAGGCGCACTGAGGTCAAATTTCACACAGCCACCTCCTTTCCTATGGGGGCTAAGCTTAGTTTTCAGCTTTGAGTTTATGAGAGTTTTATAAGGCCAATTTACATAGACAAAGTAAAATTGTTTGTTCATAATGGAGATGTGTCCTCTACAGGAAGGGTACTTAGTATCAGGGTATTCTCTCCTAGTACCTGAAGATACTATTTCCCAGAAGGGCAAAAAACAAAGGCTGTGTGTGTGTGCGTGTGTGTGTGTGTGTTTTAGAGGGACTTCTTCATCAGTCTCAAGTACTTGAATGAAAACCCTCTCTAATCTAGAGACATTTCTGAGGAGGTGACTATAATCAGCCTTGAGGATTCAATTATATCCTTCTCCTAAATTTGATGAACACTTTCTATTCCTTTTGATCTTCATCATGATTCCCTGGAGACGGCAACCCATGAACAAATTATATTTATCTGGGTTCTAGCTTATTTGTAATATTTATGTAGTTGTATTTTAACTACTTGGGAGAGACTTGGGAGGCACCCTGTGATTCTTAATGAGGACTTGGGAAACAATCCTAGATTTATTAGCATTGCGTTTGAAGGGTGATTTTTTTTTCCTACCTAAGGTTAATTCCATTCATATTCGTTTTAATTAGTTTCATTTTAGAATATGTTCTTGTGCTCTTGTTCTAAAAATATGAGAATCACTTTGTCTATAGCTCAATTATAGCACTTACGGCATTAGGTTGGAATTGTCTGTTTATACGCCTGTGACCTTTGTTGTGATAAAGACCACATTTTATTCATCTATGAATATCTAGGGATTGGTTTAGTGCCTATCACATAGTATTCAGGGAATGTTCTTCACCCCATTTGGAGTATAAATCAAGCTCGTAGTTTTCCATTTCTGTGTTGTTTCACATTCAATTTAAAATCATAGAAAAAACTATGCATAGGTCCTAAAATAACATAATTTGACTGAAATTATTATAATTCATTTCAGCAAAAGTTTTAATGAATTCCTTTTATATATGAAGAACCAAGTACTAACAATATAAATACAAGTCACATGGAATACATGGTTCCTTTAAAAAAAAGAAACCTAAAGGAAATTTTTGGCACATTAATATAGAAAATATAGCATGAGGTAGAACATAATACTTATCCTTACTTTAAAATAATGTAAACAGGTTCTATTCTAAGTTTGGATGACAACGTATAATATACCTTACTAAACTCACCAGGATCCTTCCTGAGGATGGTATAACTTCGCGGCAGCCCTCCCAGAAAGACTCCTGTGTTATCTCCAATAACAGTACTACCATTCAGGATGGCAGAGGAACCTAGAGAAGAGGAGATGAGAAATACACCTTCACCAGGATACTCTTATTTTTACTAGCTCAGCAAATAATAAAATCCTTCACCAGCTTTCGGGATACCACTCTCCTGGTTCTCCTCTCTCCTCATTGCCTGTTCATTACTTTTCTTCACTGGCTCTTCCTCAACATCCCAGCATCATGATGTTGGAATGATCCAGACTGCCTGCCTCTCAGGCCTCTTCCTTTCTCTACCCAAGGGACCCCCTAAGTACTCCAGAGGGATGAATAGTGGGCTAGGTTCCAGTACGAACTACCAGGGCCAAAGGCCAGGGGAAGCTGGGTCTCTGACTGTGTGGCATAACCATGGAAATCCCTGTTCATATTCCTAATGCCCACCTTCTTTGAGAGGAGAGGCAAAGTTATTTGTGTTTGTTTTTCCAGAGCTCAATCCACTCCAATTAACCCATCTGTTCCCTTGGCTTTCAATACCATCCTTTGCTGGAAGTTCCGACTTCAGAACTCAGACTTGTTTCTTGAGCAGCCTGCCTGATATCTCCCCATGGGTGTCTCAGAAATCTCAGCCTTAACATGCTCACAACTGAACTTTGAACGTCTCTCCCCAAACCTGCTTCTCCCACAGTCGTGCACTCCCTGGTTTTGGCAGCTACATTCTTCCAGTTTCCTGAGACCCAAACCTGACAGGCTTGCTCGACATTAAGGGCCAGTAAACTCTGTCAAAGGCCAGATAGTGTCTTTGTAGACTATTCAGACTCAAGCAGCCATAGATAATACATCAGTGAATTGGTGTAGTTGTGCTCCAATAAGACTTTATAAAAACAGGCATGAACTAGATTTAGCCCATGGTGATAGTTTACCAACCCCTATTCTGCCTCAATCTCATCACCAAATCCTGTTAATTTGACATTCACAATATAACCAGAATCTGAATACTTCTTATTATATCTTCAATTATCAACCTGGTTCAGGTCTCCATGATTTCTTGTCTGAATTATTACAGAGTTATCGCAGAAGCCTATTAACTGATCTTTATGCCTTCACCCTCATTCCCCTTAAAATTTATTCTCAACAGAGCAGCTAGTGTGATCCTTTTAAAGAAAGCAGTCATATAATGTCATTCTTCCCTCAAAATCCTTCAACAGTTTCCTTCTTTCAGAGTAAAAGCCCACAAGGTCCCATATAATCTGATCCCTAATGGCCTCTGTGACCTTATGTCATGTCATTAGCCCTTTCACACCCTCCTTCCCACACTGGCCTTCTTCTTGGTCCTTGACACGCCACATGTAGTGTGCTCTCACCTCAGGGCCCTGATACTTGCTGTCCTCTCAACCCAAAGCATCCTCTTCCTGGATATTTACATGGTTTGCCCCTTTGTCCCTTCAGGTCTCTGCTCAAATGTCACCTCATCAGAGAGAGCTTTCTTAACAGACACACACACACACACACACACACACAACTTTCCCTCTCATCTGGCTTTTTGATTCTCAGAATTTATCACCACTTGATATTTGTTTAAATTTATTTATTCTGTATTTTGCTGTCCATTCCTCCCACAAAATGTAAGTTTTACAGTATTCTCTTTGCTCCTTGTATCCAGAGTGCCTAGAACAATACCTGGAACATAATAGGTACTGATTAAAAGTATATATTTCCTGAATAATTTAATAAAAGCCTGCATCATTATACAGGTACAGTGATCATGTTATAATTACATAAATGTGGCAGATAGGGTAGGCTGGAGCAAAAACTAAACTTAAATGTGAAAAAACAGGATGTGTGTCCCAAGAATGCTTCCTCTCAACTGTGTAAGTTAGGAAAAAATATTTACTTTTTTCTCAGCCTGGTTTCCTCATCTCCAAATGCAGACAAAAACTGCTTTCCTCTACTGTATGTGTTTTTTGGAAGTCAAAAGTAACGTGAGAGAACATAAGTAAAGGTCCACACAAATTGTAAAGAACTGTAAAAGACATAGGTGACTTCATTGTTATTTTTTTCTTTACCGAAGACCTTCATGGATGAAAAACTGGTTGCCAGACTTCATCCTTTTAGGAGCATCCCAAAGGCAAATTCAACAGCAATATAGATGGAATTGAGTAGAAATGATGGTGAAATAAGAATGTAGGAACATAAACAACAGAAAAGTATGGCAACACCAACATATCAACAGGGCTATTTATACATATCAAAAAGTACTTACCTGTATATATCCCATCCAGAGTGATTTGGCCAAAAGCCTGATGCCTAATAGCAATTATTTCATGCCATTTTCCATCACTATATTGTTTACCATGATCATTAGTTGTAGTTACTTCCACTGGTGACCCCTTAAGGGAATGAATGAATAAATAAATGTTTATACATGCATATCTACACATAAACACACGCTTACATATTTGTTGTAAACCAATTTACAAGTTTCAAACCCTAATACAAGCACGCATGCATTTCAAACAGAACTCAAAATCAAAGCTGATGTCTAGCATCATTCTGGCTTTCCTGTGATGTATTAATACTTCCCTGTGTACCAAAGTGTACAGATCTGGAAAGGTCTCATCTTTGCAGTAAGAATTTCTTACAAAGCCACTTGCATTTTCTGATGAATATAGCTATTCATCAGAAGGGTAAAGAATTTTCTATTCAAAAATTTTAGACTTTAAGTTTCACTGCGTAAATATGAAAAAGAAGAGAAGAATTTAAAACTAATAAAATACCACTCTCAAACAAAATGAGTTCTGAAGATAGAGAGATGTCAGACAAGTCACTCTTATTTTCACAAAATTATCAATAACAAATGGGGATGACATTCACCTTAAAAACTAGCCAGTTGTGATACATTAAACATAAGGGTGGAGTTAAATGTAATACACAATGCTTTGTAGTTAAAATCCAATAATTATAGTTCTGGCTAAGGTAATCATATAATAGTTAAAAACATGTTCCTAAGTGATAAGACATAGGAAATGGCAGATATTAAGAACAGAATTTAGCAAATAGGAGGTAAGAATAAAAAAAAAAACTGAGAAAGAGAAATAGAAGAAACACCTGCCATCTCACTACTTTCGAGAAAAGTAAACAATTTTCCAGTATGTTATAGTAGCCTTGGTTACCTACAGTAACGTTTTCTGTGTTAAGTGAATAAGACTAAGTGAAAGATATCCCAACTTTGTCACCAACAGCTACTAGTACTACTATTGAAGAAAAATAAAAATTACTCTAAAACTTCTAAATGGGAATGAATTTTCTTCTTAATAAAGTTGATTTACTTAGCAAGAATAAAGCTCATTCTAATAAAATCTTTAAAAATTAAAAAAATAAGATTGGGTAAAATATTACCAAAACACTTAATTACCAGAAAATTTCACCAAACTCTAATAATTTTGCTATGCTGTTTTTTTCAAAAAGAGAAAATTGATAATTGTTTGATGTAGTGGTGCTGAAGATGTATATTGAAAAACATACAATGTTAATCGTACCATCTTTAGTATGATTTCTGCTTATCTTTCTCTGAAATGGCTTCAGTGATATAACATGCCCACCCTACACATTTAATTGGCTTCTGTCAGGCCTCATAAAGAGCTTGACAACATGTATGACATACAGAATTTCATGTTACCAAAGTAAAAAAAAAAAAGCTTTTAATTTCCCATGCGTATGAGTGGGTTGTCTCTCACATGGACAATAATCCCAACTTTTACAGACAACTCCATCAGCTAGAAACATGACCATCTGGCAAGGTCTAGTCTTTGTATTTTTGTAGGTTGACTTTCCTTATATCTGTTTTGTCTACACACCCTTTTATTTTCTTCAACCCTATTTCAACATTTTAATATTTTACAAACACACATTTCATTATCGTAGTTTAATAATTAAAACCAGAACTGGTGTCGTGCCCAATTAATGTGCCCTGGTAGCATGCCCATTAGTTTTTCCATTAGTGAATTCAACAATACTAATGGGATTACTAGCATGGGATGCTAATTGGGCGTGACATAAGAAACTGGCTTACTTCTTAGCATACCCTTGCTAATGATGAAATTAATGAGCATTTTATTAAATGCTGTCTCATCAAAGTGTACTTAGCGTTAAAATTGTTACAAACGACGCTGCATTCTAAAGATCAGGTGTCTGAGTAAGTGGTTCTTCATATTTTGTTTGGCAACAATCTGAAGTATTAATAGTTCTCTACATCAGAAATCACATTTACTGGAGACAAATTCAAGTACATTACCTACAGCCTCGGCATGCCAAACTCACTTTATATACTTACAGCAATTTAGAATATCATTTTTTGAAGATTATTTTAAGATTACTTCCTCCAACCAATGTTAAAAGAATAATTCTGTGATGACTTCTGGTGTCATATTATGCATGTTGTTCTTTCTACTTGGAACATATCAGACACATTCAATAGATGCTATTCGGAATTGTTTTAAAGCTTTCATTTTCACAGCTTCCTTCCAGGTAAGCCCAGAATATGATGTGAATTTCCTGTTAATGTCACTGAACATAGAATATTTAAGGGATAAACATAGATCATTACTGGTCACTAAAATATTATCTGATCAAGTATATCAAAGATTGAATTTAATTAAGTGAAGAATGGGAAAATTATAGAAAATTGTTGGAGATAATAAAAACTGTAATTAAAAGTTGTAGTTAACTTTTCTTTATTGTATGTTTTAACAATGGCAAGTGTCCAGTTTGTAGTATACAAACACATTTCCAATTTTATGTACTATGAAGGATCTCCCTTTCCCTAAACATTTATTCAATAGAATGCTTTGGATAGTTGGATGACAAACCAAATACATTTTTATATCTATAGCCTCTATATTGTCTTAAATTGTTATGTAAGGAATTTAATACTCAATTTTATTAAGATATTTTAAAAAGAGCAAAGTATACGATGACTTCAAGTTATTTTATAAATATGTGCTAGATAATTACTTTAAAATTCCCTGAAATTCTCTTCATAATTCAAAATTTGGCTATTTTGAATGAATTCAGTAAAAATAATTTAAAAATAAGCATCTTGAAAAATCAAATTATCTGAAAAACAGACAAATTTGAACAAGGCTGGGCATGGTGGCTCATGTCTGTAATCCTAGCACTTTGAGAGGCCAAGGTGGGAGGATTGCTTGAGGCCAGGAGTTCGAGACCAACCTGAGCAAAACTGCAAGACTTTTTCTCTAATTTTTTCAAAATAAAAAAAAAAAACTAAATATTTGTGTTATCATTACAAAGCTAGATGTTGTAACCCAGAAAAATGGATAATTTTCTTCAGTTATGAGTAGTATCTTACCAACAGTTATTGAGTCAGTCAGCCAGGTAATATGTCAATGGTCATTTATTTACTGAGCATCTACTATGTTCCAAAGACTGTTCTAAGTCCTGAAGAAGTATCTGTGGGCAAAAGATTCATAGACTTTGCCCTCACTGGATCATACGGTCTGATAAGAAAGACACACTAAGTACATAATTACTTGTGTGATGAGTATAAAAAGTATCCACTAGATAATCTCGTCCTCATTTAAAGATTAAAGGAGAAAAACTGGCTTAAAGTGGTACCCAAAGTATTTAAAATATAAATAAATGTAATGCCAATAGAAGGCATATGAAATAAACTTCTATACTTTTTTAAACCCAGAGTAGCTCTAACTTCATACAAGAAGCTGCATTGATATTACTTGGGAAAAAGAGAGCAAATAAGAGAAGAGTATTCAAAATTTTCACCATCCCTCAGTTTTAACACTTCTTTGACTAAAAATGAGTGGGGCTTTCATTATAAATTTAGAAAATATGTTTAGTACCTGTTTTAGAGTATAAATTCATTGGAAGTAAGGAAGGACACAGTTCTTGCTAGCATGAGCTCCTTGTTTCATATATAGATAGCATCATGACCCTTGAGCACTTAGTGTAATGCATCTGATTACATTTTCTCAGCTAGATCCTAAGGCCATCCTGCTCAACCCATATCTTGTATTTTAAAAAATAATTGTCGCTTTCCTGAAAACTCAAGCAGCTTTTACCTTATGGAGAGAGATTATTTCAGATAAAAATTTACTTACTAGACATCATTAAACCCTCCTCATTCCCTTTAGCCCCCAACTTGGCTTTAACAATTTTTTTTTTTTTTTTTTTTAGCAGGGTCTCGCTCTGTCACCCAGGCTGAAGTGCAGTGGCTCAGTCTCAGCTCACTGTAACCTCTGCCTCCCGGGTTCAAGCAATTCTCTGCCTCAGTCTCCCGAGTAGCTGGGATTACAGGCACCTGCCACCACGCCCAGCTAAGTTTTGTATTTTTAGTAGAAACGGGGTTTCACCATATTAGCCAGGCTGGTCTTGAACCTCTGACCTCATGATCCATCTGCCTCGGCCTCCCAAAGTGCTAGGATTACAGGCATGAGCCACCATGCCCAGTGGCTTTAACAATTTTATTAATACTTGGCTGGCACCTGCAGACTATGTATACAGCTTAGGGTTTGGCTATACAGGCTAGGGACAGAGCAACTGGGAAAACTAATAGCAGTGACGAGTACTCCAAGCAATTGTGTGAATGAGAAGGGTAAGGGGGTGGAAATGATGGGCAATACCCTGTGAATATTTCCCTGAGTTCTGTTACCATGCTTTGCACCAGCCTGTCCAGGTGATCACTGCAAAGAAGATGAAAACAACTAGACCTGCCAGATGAGTTTCCTGGCAGCCATTCTCAGTTAAGCAGTTTGACCCCTTTACCCTCCTATCCTACAGAGTCTTAAGGTATCGCATCCTTTAGAAATAGCAACACCACATGTCAAAAGAGACAGCAGTCATGCTTCAGATTTGGGGAAATCATTTTTGGATTAATTCTCCAATGACTGTCCCATGTTTGGTAGAGGGGTGGCTACAAATACTCAAAATCTGTGATGAACAACCAATGGCCAGAATTCCAATGCGTGTCATTCTCTTCATTTCTGTGTTCCCAGTGCATAGCTGTGAAGTCCAATAAATTCTTAGCAAAGTTTCATTGAATGAAATAATTCAGTGCTATTCAAATAATTGGATTCAGTGCTAGTTCTATCCCTAAACCACTCTATGACCCTAGTTAAGCCACTTCATCTAAAGCAGGGATGAAAACAAAATCAACCTCAAGGGGCTACTTCAAGAATGAAATGAGATCATTAACAGGAACTCACTTTGTATACTTTAAAGCTCTATAAATAAGTGGTCCTGTGATTAGTTTTTTTCCATCTGGCTTCTTCTTAAATATCTCCAGATACTAACAGGTTGAAGGGGAAAAAGCAGAGCCAGATTTTTCTTTCTCATTGACAGTCTTCTATTTTACTGTACTCTCCCCTTTCTTTTTCTGATTTTTGTTGATTTTTTAACTTAGCATTTGCTCTCTTTTTTAACTTTGTTAATTTGGATGTCCTGAAGAACACTTTTTATTAGTAGTAACTTATTTTTCTATAACATTTAAAATCAAACATTTGCCCTATTTATTTTGTGAAAACAAAACGTCAGTATAATCTATTCTCTTATTCCACCCACACTCCGCCACTAAGCTGGTATCTTCAGAACTTTTAATTCACTCATCTTTCCTCTCCTTCAATTTTTACTAATTTTAGCAACAAATGATTATTCACGGTTTTTTTCTTGCCCTTGCTATACTTCTCTTCTATTTCAAAGATTCTTATTTGGCACTGTAAAACAGAGTTCTATTCACTCTATCATTAAATATTTAGGCATATCTTAATATTGCTAGATTTATTGTTCACTGATGCTTCTTCTTTTTATATTTCTGACTCTGTTATTTTTCCTTTTGGCTAGATTACTTACTGAAATATTTCTTTCCAACCTGGTGTAGAGATGAATTTTTTTTCTGAATTTATGGATATCAACAACCATCTTTCTTTCATGTTCAAAAGCAGTATAGCATTGTAGCGAAAATCATGATCTTTGGAGCTCCATTGCTTGTGTTTATAACCTGGCTTGGTCACTTATTAGTGTTGTGACTTGGGGAAAATGAACTTACCTGCGACCCAGATTCCTCACCTGTAAAATGGGAATATTAAGAGTATCTACCTCACAGAGTTGTTGAAAAGTTCAAATGAGTTTATGTGCGTGTGTAGGTGTGTGTGTGTGTGTGTATAGGCATATGTGTGTATGTAAGTGTACAAATTGATGTATAGAGAGACCACTTAGAATAATGCCTGGCACAAAGAGGTCTCATAGAAGTATTAGCTTTCCTTAATCTTGACAGGAAATTGATGAGTCTTTTCAATGGATTTATACTAAATTCCCTCTTAAATCAGATATTCTCTCCTATTTTTTGTTTCATCATTTTATGTTATCCCTCTTTTTCTTGAGCATGTGCTTTTTGTTCTCCTTCTGATTCACTTCTTAGCGACAGTAGTAGTACCTATCTTTCTTGTTTTTGTCACATTTTTATGTATTTTGAGAGATTTCTTCAACTTAATCCTCTGACCTACTAATCTGAGGCTCAAAGTGTCTCTCCTCTAATTAATCTACTTAAAGTTTTCAAATAAAAA
The DNA here is from genome assembly GCF_028885625.2 of Pongo pygmaeus. Taxonomy (NCBI): domain Eukaryota; kingdom Metazoa; phylum Chordata; class Mammalia; order Primates; family Hominidae; genus Pongo; species Pongo pygmaeus. Next base: position 33,299,750 of record NC_072373.2, on the reverse strand, counting down.
ATAATATTTTCCATTATGTAATTGAATCAACTTCAGCTGATTTTTTTTAAATTTAATTTTATTTTTTTCAGTTGCCATCTGTCTTGCCTTCTGTGATAGCTGCTGCTTCTTCCTTTCCCTCTGGCTGCAGGATCTGCTTAGGTGTGATGCTATTTCCTTTTGCTTACTCAATGCCCACCTGCTGGCATCCTTTAAGAAGCTGCGTTACTAGGGGACACTCAGAAATCTTTGTGTCTGAGGACCTACTGTGCACCGGTCAGGGAGTTAGCAGACCCTTGTCAAGTCATGAGGAGGGAGCCTTTCTGTCCCCGGTCCTTCGAGTGGCCACTGTGTGGCTCTCCCAGCTTCATAAAGCAGGAGGACCTTGGCCTTTTTTGAGTCTGGCAGGGTCCTCAGATACACTTGGTACAATAGGCCCTGCCGTTTCTCTCTAAGGTCAATGGATCTCCAGGGTACATGAGACTGAGATCCTCAGTCAGATCACTCAGTCCATGATCCTAGACGCAACCTGGATACAGCGGGTGAACGTTGTGTCTGCTTTACCAATAAAATGTAAAACATTTATTTGGTAAGCATAATGTGTGATTTAGATCATCAGTTTTAAGTTGAAGAACTGAGAAAATGGAAAGCTAATATATTTTACTTAGTCTTACTCATTTCTCAACTACTCACATGCCTAATACAATACCTAATATCAAATGCTCACTGATATTTGTTCAACTCAAGTGAAGACAACCGTTCAGTGCTTTCCCACTGCCCTTAGGAAAAATTCAGATCCTCACATTTGCTTACAAGGCCTTAAATGACTTGGTTTCTACCCAGCTTTTCAATCTACCACCTTTCCCTTTGTCTCTGTTCCCAGCCATAAGAGATTCATCTCAGTGTACTGAATGTGCCATGTTCTCGTCCACCTCAGGCACTTCATATTTGCCATTTCCTTAATATTTGCTGCTCACTTTGCCTGGAAACTTTATGCTCAGCACCTTCCCAGGTGGAGATCAGTATCTCCCCTGTACTGCCCCACCTGAAATATACACCCTCAAATACAGACATATGCTCTTGTCCTGACCAACTTTTCTTCATTGATTTGTATCTCAGTTAAATATCACATTTCCAGAGAGAATTGACAAATCAGATAACAATTTATTTCTTTATTTTACATTCCTATAATACATAGCATCCTAAATCTTTATGTTGACACAATTTATAAACATTTTAAGTTGGTTATTTTACTGTATCCTTTGCAGATTGTTTCACAGGGGCGTGGTCATATTTAACTTTAAAACTATGGTAGTCTGCAACGCCCAGTACAATAGTACCCGACAGCCACTTAAATATTTGCTGGTGAAACAATGGAAAAAGAAAGACAGGGAAGGAAGAAAAGGGAACATGATTTTTTTGCTATTAAGAAAAATAAAAATAGATCTCTTTAAATTTATTTAAAAGTTTTAATCTTCATTATAAGGGGGCATTTTGGTTGTTAAGCACATCGATTCTCAGTCGGACCATGATGGTTTAAAAGTTAGCTCTGCTATTTTAGCTGAGGGTAAGTCACATTACTTTTGTAAGTTTCATTTTCTTGATTGGCAAAATGGGGATAATAGTAGTACTTACCTTACAAGGTTTGAATGAAGATTCAGTGTGAAAACAGAAGCATTTACCTCAGTACCAGGCACCTACTAAATTCTTAAAAATATTAAATTTTATGATTTCTCATTTACCTGAGGATCAAAAAGAAAATAAAGACGTCCCTTCTTCAACTGAAGTGCAAAATACTCTTCCTGATTGCCAGGTGATGCTGCAAAGACAATCAAACCTTCAGGCACTTTTGTTCGAAAGCTGGCCTTAATGCCTGGTAAGACAAGTGTGATCAGCAAATCAGTGCTGGGGTTTTGTTGATTCTTTCTGATAAATGTACATTTACTTTCATTATTATTTATGATGTAGTGAGTACAGTCAGGAAATTATACACAGCAATATACTCGCATGGTCTAGGCCATTTGGTTTTAAATATATCCCATTTTAAATGCCATTCAGTGCTTGGAATCTTATGCCCGTGTTCCTGCTAATCAATATATAATGAAGTTTAAATTTATGCAAAACTCATCAGCCTAAAAAGACATATTGTCAACCCAAAATTGGATACTCAGGGTATCAATGTGAAAACATTATCAGAGAGTCATAAAAATAAATGGGTTTTTGACATGAGTGAAAGAAACACAGAGGGTCTTGCTTAAAATATTTATGAAGTTTAAAGAATCGGTTCAGTAATAGAAGTTAATATTGGAAAGACCTGCCATGAAGTGGCCTATAGAGGTAATTTCCTGAAACACCATCCTATAACCAAATGGTTTGCAGCCTTCAGAATTTTGGGATCTTTACTGACCCTTTAGAGCACATACTAGCCCTGCATAGCATAGGATATACAATGCTCTTTTCTCATAGAAATTTCCACAGCTTAGGGAGCAGAGGCAATATGCAACAGCCCCATGAATGATGCCTTCCCCCTACCATTACATGTCCCCATCTCCAGCCCTGTGAATGATGCCTCCCCGGTACCATCACATGTCCCCATCTCCAGTCCTATGAATGATCCCTCCCCACTACCATTACATGTCCCCATCTCCAGTCCTGTGAATGATGCCTTCCTCCTACCATTACATGTCCCCATCTCCAGTCCTGTGAATGATGCCTCCCCGGTACCGTTACATGTCCCCATCTCCAGTCCTATGAATGATCCCTCCCCCCCTACCATTACATGTCCCCATCTCCAGTCCTGTGAATGATGCCTTCCTCCTACCATTACATGTCCCCATCTCCAGTCCTGTGAATGATGCCTCCCCGGTACCATTACATGTCCCCATCTCCAGTCCTATGAATGATCCCTCGCCCCTACCATTACATGTCCCCATCTCCAGTCCTGTGAATGATGCCTTCCTCCTACCATTACATGTCCCCATCTCCAGTCCTGTGAATGATGCCCTCCTCCTACCATTACATGTCCCCATCTCCAGTCCTGTGAATGATCCCTCCCCCCTACCATTACATGTCCCCATCTCCAGTCCTGTGAATGATGCCTCCCCGGTACCATTACATGTCCCCATCTCCAGTCCTATGAATGATCCCTCCCCCCTACCATTACATGTCCCCATCTCCAGTCCTGTGAATGATGCCTTCCTCCTACCATTACATGTCCCCATCTCCAGTCCTGTGAATGATGCCTCCCCGGTACCATTACATGTCCCCATCTCCAGTCCTATGAATGATCCCTCGCCCCTACCATTACATGTCCCCATCTCCAGTCCTGTGAATGATGCCTTCCTCCTACCATTACATGTCCCCATCTCCAGTCCTGTGAATGATGCCTTCCTCCTACCATTACATGTCCCCATCTCCAGTCCTGTGAATGATGCCTTCCCCCTACCATTACATGTCCCCATCTCCAGTCCTGTGAATGATGCCTCCCCAGTACCATTACATGTCCCCATCTCCAGTCCTGTGAATGATGCCTTCCTCCTACCATTACATGTCCCCATCTCCAGCCCTGTGAATGATGCCTCCCCGGTACCATTACATGTCCCCATCTCCAGTCCTATGAATGATCCCTCCCCCCTACCATTACACGTCCCCATCTCCAGTCCTATGAATGATCCCTCCCCCCTACCATTACACGTCCCCATCTCCAGTCCTGTGAATGATGCCTTCCTCCTACCATTACATGTCCCCATCTCCAGTCCTGTGAATGATGCCTTCCTCCTACCATTACATGTCCCCATCTCCAGTCCTATGAATGATGCCTCCCCCCTACCATTACATGTCCCCATCTCCAGTCCTGTGAATGATGCCTCCCCCTACCATTACATGTCCCCATCTCTAGTCCTGTGAATGATGCCTTCCCCCTACCATTACATGTCCCCATCTCCAGTCCTGTGAATGATGCCTTCCTCCTACCATTACATGTTCCCATCTCCAGTCCTGTGAATGATGCCTCCCCCTACCATTACATGTCCCCATCTCCAGTCCTGTGAATGATGCCTTCCCCTACCATTACATGTCCCCATCTCCAGTCCTGTGAATGATGCCTTCCCCCTACCATTACATGTCCCCATCTCCAGTCCTGTGAATGATCCCTCCCCCCTACCATTGCATGTCCCCATCTCCAGTCCTACCATTACACGGCCCCATCTCCACTCTACTCAGTATCCCACGTACTCAGCACATACTATGGAGCTCTTGCCCCATGTAAGACTTTTTGCTTAATGTATTAAAACTGGTAAGAGACACGACCTCTGTTTTCAAAGAATTTCCAGTTTAGTTGAAAATATTAAATGTATAAGTTTTAACAAATTATCCTGTGAGAATCAAATAAGAGCTCAAGACCATATATGAAAATCAAATAACATCTCAAGAACAAAATAGTGAATAATGAATGAATACTGATTTGAGTAAAAATACAGTCAGCCAGGATAATAAAAAATTAAAGGAAGGAGATCTTCCTTCAGGCTGGGCTGGTAACCAAAAGTCCTACATAGGTGGGTGGTGGTTAACTCAGGTTCAATAGACAGCAACTACTCCAGAAACCATGTCTTAAAAGAAAAACTTTAGCTAGGATTTGAAGGCAGGAAAGCAGATATCATTTGGTGAACACTGGACTGTCATTTTTTCAACATACATCTGTGGAACACTAAAATTTGTTGAATAGTACTCTGCTACACAGCAAAGAAGAAAAACTAATAAGCCCGTAACTGACATTGAGTTCTAGTTGAGAAAAAAGACAATTTAAAAAAATGTAATGTGATGTGATAAATGGTATAGGGATACATACAAAATACCTGATTAAAAGAAGTTGAGGACAGTTTTAGAGAATATAATACTTCAGCTTGTTTTCAGAGAATATGAAGGATTTGGCAGGAATTGTACAAAGGCCCAGAGGTATGGAAAGTTTGAGGAAGGCTGGTTGTGAGGGAGGGAGTTAGATAAATCTGGAGAAATAGGTGAGACCACATCTGTACAATCTGGCTTGAGAAGTTTGTATAAAAGACAAAGATGAAAAAGAATGCTGTGTTCTAAGTTATTTTTAGAGTACCATTCCTTTAGTCACAGCAAAGGTTAACTTTAGGATACAAGCTTTAGACTTTCCAAGAAGGCAAATCAAATTTATCCTGGCCTTCTTGACTTCTGCATCTCCGTCTTCTATGTTTTATGCTCTTGGCCATTTTCAACAAACTTGTCTTAGTGATTTTTATATCTCATTGTTACACACTCTCTTCTTCTCTTACTCTGGCCTGCTTGAATGTTGTGTTCTTGCTGTCAGATTCAGGATGCAGTCCTTCCTGGCAACTCTTCCACTCCACAGAATAGAATTGTTTGCCCCAACAAATTGCTTTTCAGTAGTCAAACACACTTGGACTCCTGCTAGTAGATGTATTGTTCTCTCTCATCTCCCCTAACAAGTGCACTGAAATGATTGAGCCACCCATTTGGAACTTATCCCATCAATTAATGGAAGAAATTAAAATTTGAGTGGAGAGCAGGAATAGAATTTTCAAAATTGAGACTAAGGCAACAAAATTGATGATGAAATGTAGAGACGAGACATAACTTAGCTACACAGAAAAGAGGTGAGTGCTGTGCTTTGGGAGAATAAGACAAGGACAGACAAGTAAGTGAATTAATAATTGAAAGGATAAACTCTATACATATCAGGAAAGGCACATAATGATATGAGGTGATGGTGTGGGGCAAAATGGTCCATTCTTTTCACCAATTATTGAGGAAAATGGGGTATTAATAACAGAAATAGAAATGTCAGATAAGGAAGGAAATCTGGGGTTAGGAATTATCTTTAGTTTTAGGCATACTGAACTGATGATGCAGAAAACTCTGTCTGCCATTTGGAAATGAGAAACTAAATCTTAGAAGAGAAGACGGTGCTAGGAAAATAAATTGGCAATCACCTATCAAAAGCCATGTCTAAGAGACAGATTGTAGAGAAAGAACAAGAGCCTTTAATGGAAATGTCCACATTTAAGAAAAGAAAAAAACAAGGGCAAGAATAAAGTTACATCAAGATAATATTGTAAAATGGAAGCCTAGACAGGAAGGAACTTTAAGGAGGTAAGGTTAGTTAACTGTGTAAACACTTCCAATAGGTCCAGAATAATTAGAACTGAAGAAAAGCTTATGGAGCTGGTAATGACATAATCTTTTTCAGTTGAGTAGAATGGACGGACTCTTGACTGCTGGGTGATAAGGACTGAGGAAATGAGTGAGTAGAAGGTGGGTACAGAACACAAATTAGAAAAATCTGATAGAGAAAGAAATGGGAGACATAGAAATTAATTATTAGGGTAGACCAGGTAGATAAAAGGAAGCATCTACCAGCAGAAACATAGACGTAAAGTCTGGTCTACAACCTGGGCAGAGAACAATTATATTTCTACCAACTCTTTTCTTCTCTTAAGCTTCTCTCCTTATGGTTCAGAGTAACTCTACTTGAGAAATCTTATCTTTCTGTCACCATTTTTTATGTGATATTTGGTATCATATATTATAATAAAACCTATTCCTATAAAATTACACAGCTTGAGGTTATTTCACAAAAATAGCTACAATTTGGAACATGAAGAGAGCAAAACTCTCTACCAGTGTGTTGGAGTCATCTATGTGGCAGTAGAGAGGAGAATAAAAACAAGGAATTGGGTGTTGGAAGATATCAATAATTGCTCAATCTGGGAAGACAACTGCTTGTCTTTAATTCAAGAGAAATCTGATGAATGAAAATAAATCAGTAAGAATTACAGGAATATTTAGACAAGATATACTTGAGAATTTCATAAAAATTATGCACTATTTAAGAAATATGTAAATTCATGTGTTTTTCTAAAATATATTATTTAATTTTCAAGTTTTATGCTTATATGAGAAAATGCACTGCTAGTGCAACTAAAATATAATATTTTACACAGATCAAGGAAAATTTCTTAAGAAGGGAAGCTATAGTATAAAAAAAGGCAATTGGATTTGATGGTGTATGTGAGACTTTCCCACAGCGTTTTCCAAATAATTTAATCTTCTCATTTTTCTCTTTACATTGCCAAAATAAATAATGAATGATGGTCTTTTGTGCAAAATCTATGACAAAATTAAAAATGCACACGTTCACTGAAACATCATATTCCTGACAATTAATTATTGCCATAGATATAGATAAATTCTATCTTTTGAGCCAAATGCTGAAATCATGTAATCAATTCTTTAAATGAACTAAATAAAAAAGAATACATTTAAATATAAACATAACATTTTGATTAACATATAAAACATTTTAAAGAAAATATTACTGACTACTACCGTAAGACAGAATGGTAACATGCATAACTATTCAACATTATTAACACTCTCTTTTCCTACAAGAAGATTATGTACTTACAGATTCCCAACTATTGACTTAGGCTTAGTGATATGACTTGTGTTGGCCAAAGAAATGAAAGTGGACATGTGGTGTGCGCAGGAGAGCAGAAATTTTAATACAGCTGTGTAGTTGAACTTGTCTTCCTCTCTGCCTCATGAATGTGTTTTCATCCCGGGCCCAGGAATAAGAAGAGCTGTGGATCAGAGCCCAGCAGTGCCAAAATATTTTTGCTTTTAATGTTTGTGTTAAGCTGAAACACTGACTAAAATGGGCAGACAAGTGAAAATTATACTTTTCTCACTTTCTGAAATTTAGACTTTGATTTTCAAAAAATGAGACAGGAAATGTTCTAAAGTTCAGTGTTTTGGTTTCTAGTGTTTAAATAATAGAGCATTTCATGCATCTCTATATTCATTCATTCAGGAAATATTTAAGGAACACATACTTTGTACAAATGGTATACATGAGATGTGTAAAATAAACTTACATCCATGGCCTAAAATTCTAAATATATGAAAAATCCAAGTTCTACATGGAAATATTTAACTTTCAGGTAAGAGAGTTTACAACTTTAAAATTTAATCATAAAAATCATACACTTTCGGGGCCATGGATTAGGCAAAGAATTCTTAAACAATAAATGTGAAGCTATAACATAAAGGGAAAAGTTGATAAATTAGACCATGTTAGAATTAACAACTTTTGGCTACCAAAAGGTATGAATAAGAGAATGAAAAGACAAATGACATAGTGAAAGAAGATATTTGCAATATGTATATCTGATACCAAGATACATAGCCAGAAAAAAAAATATGAAAAAGATGGTCTGTATCATTACTCATCTGAGAAATGCAAAATGAAATGCAATACCACTAAATATCCATTAGAATGGCTAAAATGAAAAGGAAACACGAAGTGTAGCCAAATATGTGCAACTACTGTACATGTGTGTATATACACATACACACACGTATATATTACATATATTTTTATATATAATATTAAATTAAAAAGTAAAATGTTAAATTAGAATATATAATGTAATAATATCTATACATGCAACATTCATAAACTACTAGCTGGAGCGTACAACCTCTTTTAAAAACTGACAGTATTTATCAAGTTATACTTGTGGGCCGGGCACAGTGGCTCACGCCTGTAATCCCAGCACTTTGGGAGGCCGAGGCGGGTGGATCACGAGGTCAGGAGAACGAGACCATCCTGGATAACACGGTGAAACCTCGTCTCTACTAAAAGTACAAAAAAATTAGCCGGGCGTGGTGGCGGGCGCCTGTAGTCCCAGCTACTCGGAAGGCTGAGCCAGGAGAATGGCGAGAACCCGGAAGGCAGAGCTTGCAGTGAGTGGAGATTGCGCCACTGCACTCCAGCCTGGGCGACAGAACGAGATTCCGTCTCAAAAACAAACAAACAAACAAAAAAGTTATCCTTGTATCTTTTGATATGTGTATCTTTTTATCCAGCCATTCTACTCCTGGATCTATATCCAGCCCCACCCAAATGCATAGTGTCAAAAGATATACAAGTATGTTTACAGCAAGACCTTTCATTACACCTTCAAACTGAGACATATACACGTGTCACTCAACTGTACAAACAACAGATATAGCAATGAGAATGAACAGCTATATACATGAATCGCACAAACATGGATTGTGTAAGAGACACTAAGAACACAGGAATATATACTGTATGATCCCATTTATATCAAGTTCAAAACCAGACAAAAATCCATGTACGATGTTAGAAGTCAGGATAGAGGTAATCCTGGCTTGGATTTACAAAGGGCACAAGGCAGGCCCACTGGGGGCCCAGTAGTGTTCTATTTTGTACTGTGGGTGCTGGGTACACAGGGCTGTCCAGGTTATAAAAATGGGGCAACCTGTACACTGCTACTCTTTGCACTTTTCTGTATGTATGTTAGACTTCAACACAAACATTTTTCAAAAACCAAATGTGTCTCTCTTGAACTAAGAAACATAAAAAGCCGTCCAAAAGCCTTTATCCCAGTCAACTTAACTTTGTTATTGCAGGTACAGGAAAATGTAAGACATTTCAAAATCATTGGAAATTGTCAGGTAATAGCCATACAAAGCTATTGTAAGAACAAAAAGAAATCAAGAACTAATACATTTCAGCTGATGGAAATTTTGCCTTCCAAAATCCAAATCAAGAGAAGGAACCTGTAATACAAGTCCCTAGTATGAATGAAAAAGCTGCTAAAAGGTTACTATAGATTTTTCAATCTTTTATCAGAAATTTAAGTTCTTAGAATTGACATGTAGAATATATTAAAAAATCCTACAACTCTATTAATAAAAAGCCAAGCAACCCAATGGAAAATGAGCAAAACGTCTCAACAATCACTTGACTAAAAATTCTGATATGCAAATAACCAAGGCTCACAAGAAAGATGTTCAGTGTCGTCATTCATCCAGGAACTGCAAATTAAAACTACAATGAGACACACATCTCCATACTCACTAGAATGGCTAAAATTAAAAACACCAAAATCTGCTGAACAGGTGATGCAATGGAAAATCTCATACATTGCTAATGTAAAGGCAAAATTAAACAATCATTTTGGAAAACTGCTTGGCATTTTCTAAGTTAAACATACACCTAGCCTAATACGGTCTTTGACTTACCTTTTCATTTTCTTAATATTTTTGATGAAGTTGAATTTATCGTTTTTTAATGGTTAGTGCTTTGTTTGTACCTTGTCTGAGAAATCTTTGCCAACACCAAGATGATCAAGATATTTTCTCATTTTTCTTCTAGAAGCTTTATCATTTCAGCTTTTATTTATTAGGTCTATGAAACCATCTCAAATTAAATCGCATGCATGATGTGAGATAGGGGTCAAGCTTTATTATTTTTTTGACTCCTACACACTATACAGTACTATTTGTTGAAAAGATTGTACTCTCCCCATTGAATTGCCTTAGCTCTATCAAATTTTAATTGACATTGGAAGTCTGAGTCTATTTCTGATTAATTTGCCAGTACTTACACAAATACTATGAAGTCTTAATTATTATAGCTTTATTTTAAATCTTGAAATAAGATGGCTAAGTCGGCCATTTTAAAAATACTTTATTCAACAGTATTTTGGATATTCTAGGTCTTTCAACTTGTAGAATCAACTTGGAAATTTCTTCAAAAAAGCTTTCTGGAATTTTGATTGGAATTACATTAAATGAATAAAATGACTTCAGGAAAATGGCTATTTTAACAATATTTTGTTTTTCATCCACAAACATGATAAATCTTCATCTATTTAGGTTTACATTGATTTTTCTAAGTTATGTTTTATAGCTTTGGCTATACAAATATTTTCATTTATTTTGTTAAATTTAAGTGCTATATTTTGAATATTCTTTTAAATCCAACTTTATTTGTTTAAATTGTTTATTGCTTGTACATACAATTAATTTTATTTATATTAATGTTGTATTCTGCAATCTTTCTAAGTTCATTTATTAGTTTTAACACTTTTTCAAAGATTTTTTAAAGCATTTATATACAAAATTATGTCGATGACAAATACATTTTCTTTTCCTTTTCAATATTTATGACTTTTATATTATCGTATTGTTTTAGCAGTGGCTAGAACTACTGGTAAAGTTTGAACGAAAACTTGATCCCTATCTTAAGAGCAAAACATGCACCATTTCACTTTTATATATATATATATATATATAAAATATATAAAAATATATATAATATATAAATATATATTAAATATATATAAATATATAGATAAAATATATAAATATATATAAAATATATAAAAATATATATAAAATATATAAAATATATAAATATATATTATATATAAATATATATAAAATATAAAAATATATATAAAATATATAAATATATAATATGTATAAATATATATATAAAATATATATAAATATATTAAGTATATATAAGTATATATAATAAATATATATTAAATATATATTATATATATATTTTGCCTGTTTTATGGCCCAGCATATTAGCTGTAGAATATTTGTAGCATACATTTCATATATGTATACATATATATATATATATATATATAATGTAGAATATTTGTGGTGATCCTTTATCTCCTATTCTTAGTTTGCTGAAAGTTTTCATTACGAGTAGGTATAAAATTTTGTGAAATGTTTTTCAGCTCTCTTGAGATAATATGATATTTTGCTATACTATTTCCTCTATTAATGTGGTAAATCATATTGATAGATTTTTAAAATTAATCCAAAATATATTTTTCTCTCTCTTCCTCTCCTTTTCTCTCTCCCCCTCCTTCTCTCCCCTTACCAATCTCCACTCCCCAAAACCCATCATTCTTGCAAACCAATTCTGGGCATTGCTTTCTGTTTCTATTTCATTGATATCCAATTTTGTCTTAATTTTTTTTTATTTCTTATTACTTTGGTCTTAGTTTGTTCTTTTTTGCCTGTTTTAAGAGGAAGCTTGGGAAAGCTTGGATATTTTTCTGCTAAGATAACCATTTAACCTATACATTTCTCTCCAGGCATTACTTGAGGTGCATTCCAAAAAGCTCATGTTATACTTTATTTTTTAATTGTTAAAAAATTCCCTTTTTCTTAATTGGTAGGGCATTTAGAAATGTGTTGTTTAATATGAAGTATTTAGAAAATTTCCAGATAGCATTTTCAGATTGATTTCTAATTTAATTCTATATAAACAGAGAATATACTCTGACTTCAACTTCTGAAATATATTAAGATTCTTTTATGGCCCAGCATATTAGCTGTAGAATATTTGTAGTGTACATACTTTCAAATGTACATACTTTCCATGTACGTCTGAAAAACAATAGCTATTTTCCAGTTTTGTATAGAATGTACAATAACTGTCACTGAAGTTTGTTGATAGTGTGTTTGATTTTTCTGTATTTTTATAGATTTTTATCAACTTCTTTTATTAAATACTAAGAAAGTCATTTAAAAATCTTGAAATAATAGACTGGATTAAGAAAATGTGGCACATATACACCATGGAATACTATGCAGCCATAAAAAATGATGAGTTCACGTCCTTTGTAGGGACATGGATGAAATTGGAAATCATCATTCTCAGTAAACTATCGCAAGAACAAAAAACCAAACACCGTGTATTCTCACTCATAGGTGGGAATTGAACAATGAGAACACATGGACACAGGAAGGGGAACATCACACTCTGGGGACTGTTGTGGGGTGGGGGGAGGGGGGAGGGATAGCATTGGGAGATATACCTAATGCTAGATGACGAGTTGGTGGGTGCAGCGCACCAGCATGGCACATGTATACATATGTAACTTACCTGCACATTGTGCACATGTACCATAAAACCTAAAGTATAATAATAATAATAATAATAATAATAATAATAATAATAATAAAAAATCTTGAAATATAGGAGAGAATTTGTCTATTTTGTCCTTTAGTTTGTAAACTTCTGCTTTATGTATTTTGAAACTCTGTTACTACATATAAGCACATTTAGGATAATTTCTTCTTAATCAATTGACTATCATTATAAAATGTCTATTTAGTAATATTACTGGTCTTAAAGGTTATTTTGGCTGATATAAATATCGCCACTACCATTTTCTTATGATAAATGTTTCAAGGTTTATTTTTTCCATCCTTTTACTTTTAAGCTTTTTATGTTTTTATACTTAAAGTGTGTTTCTTGTACACACTTTATGAGTCTTGCTCATTTAGCCAGTTTAATAATCTATCCTTTTTGATTGTTGTGTTATGTGCATTTATATTCAACATAATTATTAATATGTTTTGAACTTAATTTTACCATCTTGCTATTTGAATTCTCTCTTTTCTTGCTTTCTTCTTCTTCTTTTTTTTTTTTTTTTCGCATTTGCTGTTTGCTTCTTTGCTGTGCCTTTCCTATCTTGTTATGGATTAGAGGAGTTACCTTAACATTCCATTTTGCTACCTTTTTCATCTCCCTAGATAGACTTCAGACTTTTTAAAATGGCTCTCTAAGGATCATCATATGCATTCTTAACTCACGTATTATCACAAATTAACATTATACTACTTCACATATAAGATCCTTACAGCAACTTACTTCCATTTACCATTGTCCAATTATTTGTACTATTTTTCCATACAGTTTAATTGTATATATTTTGTAAACAGCAGAATATATTTAAATGCCTTATTTTCACTAATCAAATGTCTTCAAAAGAATTTTTAATAATATTTTCTGTTTATTCACATTTTTGATTTCCATTTTCCTTCATTCTTTCCTCACATTTGAGTTATTATTGGTATTTTTTAGCCTAAAATTTTTTTAGCACTTCTTGTAATGCAAGACTATTCATGATATAGTAACTCATTTTTTAATCTAAAAATGTCTTTCAAATTGTTTTTAAATAATATATTCACTGAATATAGAATTGAGATTGGTGTTTTAAAGTTTCTAAAGATATTCTATTATCTTCTAGCCTCAATTATTTTTGACGAAATGTTAGCCTTCATTTCTTTCATTGTTCTCTTCTATGTAGTGTCTTTTTCCTTTTCTCTAGCTGATTTTAAGGTTTTTATTTCCTAATCTTTTTTTTTTAGTAATTAGACTGTGAATATATAATATGTGGTTATATTATATTTATTCTACTTGGAATTCATTGAGTGTCTTGCATTTTTAGGTTGTTTCATCATCAAATTTGAATATTTAGCAAGAGTTATTTCTTCAAATATTTTCTGCCTATTTCTTCTTCCTGGAACCCACATCTCCATGTGTGTTAAATCTTCTGATATTATTCCACATGTTATCGATCTGTTTATTTTTTTCAACCTATTTTTCTCTTTATTTTTCTTTGGTTACTTCATAATGATATGTGTTTAAATTCATTAATCTTTTATTCTGCACTGACCAATTTGCTAGTATACTTATCCAATAAAGTTTTTATTGTAAATTTATACTTTTCAGATCTAGAATTTCCATTTTATTTCTTCTTAGAGCTATCATTTATCTCTTAAAATATTTTATCTTTTCACCCATTATATGAATTTTACCTTTAAATTTTTTTAAATGTTTACAATATTTGCTTTAAATTCTTTGCTTTCTAATTACAGTAATTTGGCAATCTGTGGATATATTTCTACTGACTATGTAGAACTGAAGCTGGGCTTTAATTATATTTAGTTCACTTGTGTTTAGCTCAACCTTCAACCATTGGTGATGCCACCTTTTGGATCTTATCCATATTTGAGCTAGTGGGGGACTTGGCTGGGATTATAAATATTTTTGGTTCATATTTGGATTAAATTTCTTCATAATTCTGGAATCCAATCATGGCAAGATTTCATAGGAATCCACTTCTAGGGCCTCTTCAACTGACATTATCTTAGCAAAATTCAAGTGTGGAGGATAATAGTGGAAACTGGGGCTGAGCTACTTGCTTTGGCATTTAGACTTCTAGATCCAATTTCATCTTACTAGGCTACATTGTTGTCTAAGGGTGGATGGTTTCCCCTTGACCTTAAAAATTCTCCCCATCTACAGTAGCATACTCCTCCGCTGTCTGAACAAGTGTTTAGCCTCAGATATGGAAGCTGCCACGGCACTCTGATCACCTATGAAGCACTTATTTTTTCCTAAAATTCAGTTCAGCCAGGGTTTTCTGCATTGCTTGCTCCTTGATAGACTCATAGAAAAAGATATTTCTTTAGTCTGGTTTTCTTGTTGTTACCATGAAAGTGAAGTTCTTTCTCACTCTTCTACATCCCAATTTGAAACAGAAATTTCTAATTATTTTATGAGTAATTTTGTGAGAACAGGAATGCAACTGTTTTATATATATTTCTCTTGACTCCAGTCAATTTGTAGATTGTTCAACTGGTTCTATATTTTCAATGGATTATCTTGGATTTTACAGGAAATATTATCAGAAAATAATAATTATCTGATCAATTTATGTCCAACTTTTAAACTCCTATTTCTTACTGCATTAATCGGACCTCTGCAACAGTGATAAGTGATAGCAGTGATAAATTCTTCTCTTTTTAATGCTATTTTATGTTTTGTAAAAATTGACGTATTTATCTACATATTTGTTCTATTGTCTAATCATCTACATATTCAATATTTTTTCTCGTAAATTCTGAATCTTTCTTACTTAAAGATATACCTGTATTTTCCAAATGTACCCTTTATATAGATGATTATATTCTCATAAGAATTTTTCAAAAATTTAGGATAGCCTTTAAGCCAGACATTTTCTCTTTCTAGCCTTCAATAACAAGGTTAACAATTTTTTACTTTAGAAACAGATATTAATCCATGGGTTTAGAAAAGTCAATCAAGTATCATATGATGTTAAAAATAACAAAAAGAAAAGAAAACAAAACAAAACAAAAACCCAGCCAGGCACAGTGTCATATGCCTATAGTCTCAGCTATTTGGGAGCCCAAGGCAGGAGGATGGCTTGAACCAAGGAGTTTGAGTCCAGCCTGGGCAAGATAGTGACATAGTGAGACTCTGTCTCTAAAACAAAACAAAACAAAAAACTAACAACAAATACTAGATAACTTTTAGCAGGAATAAAAAAATGGATTAATGAAAGGAAGAAATGAAAACATCAGCCTACATTAAAACATAAAACTAGAGAAAATAAACAGTAGACAATAACTTAAAGATGCATTAGTTCCATTAACTTGCCTTTGCTTTCACCAAAATACATGTTTGCTCTGAATAATAAAGATAAACAAGAAAGGTATAATACTTATTTTAAGGGAAACCCGTCCTATAGTAGTAGAAGTATTTGTATCTAAATGAGTACAAAATATTATAAAGACCCAGTACAAGAGGGATATGTAATCTACAGGTATAAAATAGCAAAAAAGTGATGAATTTTGTTGAAAAGAGAGCAAAATGATATACAGAAAAAGTTCACAGAAGCTGTGATGGTTGAGCAGGACTGTGAAGAATGAATTAAAATTCAGTGGGTGCACAGTGAAGTGAAGGGCATTACAGGGCATCAATAAATAAATGTTCATAGAAAGGAAGAAATTGCAGTCGAAGAGAAAGCACTTTCTTGAAACTACTACCACCACCAAATTGTTTCTTTCTTGTTGATTTTTATAACTACCTGTACCTGGCCGGACATGGTGGCTCATGCTTGTAATCCCAGCACTTTGGGAGGTCAAGGCAGGCGGATCACTTTAGGTCAGGAGTTTGAGACTAGCCTAGCCAACATGGTGAAACCCCATTTCTACCAAAAATACAAAAATTAGTTGGGCGTGTTGGAACACTTGTAATCCCAGCTACTCAGGAGGCTGAGGCAAGAGAATCACTTGAACCCTGGAGGCAGAGGTTGGAGGTTGCAGTGAGCCGAGATCGTGCCACTGCACTCTAGCCTGGGTGACAGAGTGAGACGCCATCTCAAAAAAAAAAAAAAAAAAAAAAACAGAAAAAAAAAACCCCAAAAACTACCTGTATCTGCAGTCTGCCTAGTATTCCCTGTTTATATCATAGAAGAAAGTATCAAACCAAAGTGTTGAGACGAGGATGAAAGGTGTCAGAATCTGGTGCTATCGCTAAGTTCTCCTTCTCCTTCAGATACATTAACCAAATCCATTGATCTCAATCCTAGGGATATGACAGACAACACATTCTTCAAATCCTGCTAGGAAACACATGAAATAAATGAGTAGAGCTTATGGATCTAAAGCATGTTCTTTGACTCATATTCAACAGAAAATTCCAATATTATAATCAGAATGATATGACTCAGTTTAAAAAAAAACTATCAGAAACTTTAAAAAATGCTTTATTAAACTAGTGGAATAAATTGGTCAAAGATGTAAAAATAAGTGCTGAAAAACAAGACAAATAAAATATGCCAGTACAATACTCAAAATATACTTTTCTCAGGAAACTAGGGAAAATCTAGTATGCATAGGCTTCTGAAACTAAAAAGAAAATTTTCACATAAAATTAATTTATTCTATTAGCTAGGTGTTTTCTTATTCTTGCACACATAAAGACAGCAGAGACCCCTTGGTTTCATTATCAAATATCCCTTTGGCTTCATTCCTACTCAATCAAATGCTCAGAGATGAATTTCCAGTGCCTAGTTAGTGCATTAGAGAATGTGAAAGTTCATTTTCATATAGAAGTAACTCTGGCTATATAGTTTAATTTAAATTATGCAAAACATTTCCTAAATTAGAAAAACTTTTTCTTTTTACTTGACTGCCATTAGGTGGTGCTAGAAATGTCTCCATTCATAAACTATTTATGGCTAACCAGCTCTATAAATACATGAATAACAAAATCTCCATTGATTATACTTGACAAAATAGCAGTTGAAAACTAACCTGAAAATATGAGCGCCCTGGAATGAATCCCCAAACATTCCTTAGAATACCAAAGTTGTGTTATCTTATTATTTAAACATGTATTTTTTCTTCCTTTTGAAAATTAAATTTTTTTTCAGTTGCTTAGTACAAAAGAATTCAATAAATATTAGATTAGCATTCTAAAAATTACAATGGAACTATAGATTAGGATTAAAAAGTAGGGAAATACCTGAGGAAGAAAACAAGAATACTGTGCTTTAATGTAAAAGTAGTATTGAGAAATGATTTCATTCTGATCTGTATAAAACAAAGAAATGTGTTTTATAAAAACTTTTATTTTAGGTTGTGGGGTACATGTGAAGGTTTGTTACATACACATGAATTCGTGTCATGGGGGTTCGATGAACAGATGATTTCATTATACAAGAATTAAGCCCAATACCCAATAGTTATCTTTTCTGCTCCTCCCCCTTCTCCCTCACTTCACCCTCAAATAGACCCCAGTGTCTGTTGTTCCTCTGTGTTCACGAGTTCTCATTATTTAACCCCCACTTATAAGTGAGAACATGCAGTATTTAGATTTCTGTTCCTGCATTAGTTTGCTAATGATAATGACCTCCAGCTCTATGTTCCTGCAAAAGACATGATCTTGTTCTTTTTCATGGCTGCATGGTATCCCATGTGGTATATGTACCACATTTTCTTTATCTAGTCTGTCATTGATGGGCATTTAGGTTGATTCTGTGTCTTTGCTATTGTAAATAGTGCTGCAGTGGACACCCACGGGCATGTGTCCTTATGGTAGAATGATTTATATTCTTCTGGATATATACCCAGTAATGGGATTGCTGGGTCAAATGGTAGTTCTGCTTTTAGATCAAAGAACGTTTTCTTTCATCTTTTGAAATAATCCCCCATTCCTTCCTTGGAATAATTAAAATCAGTAGCTGTCTAAATGTGACCCTTATAAGGACTGATCATGCTTTATAACCTCCAAATGATAAAAAAAAAACAAGAAAGTAATATCCACCAGATACTTTATGAAATACATATACATGATATAGTGCTCACTTCCTGAGCAGAATAGCCCATAGGTTCCTACTCTTAAATGGAAATACTGAATTGCATGATCTCTACGATCTGTAGTAGTGTGTGAATTTATAAATTAATGAAGTGAAATTGTCATCTAACCGCCTTTTCATTTCTGAGTTCACGGCAAGAAACTCCTCAAGTTGTGTAATTTCCTTTCCATATGGTATACATAGTTTTCAACCACTGTCAGGCAAAACATTTCTAGCATTAGGAATAGTTTGGCCTGGCATTTCTGAAAGACGCCAACTAGTATTCTATAGATTTAAAATGAAATCTTATTCTAGTTTTAGTTTGTATTTCCAAGGCGAACAGTGACTTTGAACTTTCACCATAGTTCTTCATTTGGATACTTTTTTGTCATTTATGCATCCTTATTATTGATTTGTAAGCATTTTTTCCACATTAAGGGTATTGTTTAATTGTCTGTCACATGTTACAGTCATTTACTTTTTTTAACAATTGGCTCTTAAATGCTATTTTTAAATGTAAAAAGGGGGTCTATTTTTGTTTTAAAATCTAATTTTTTTCAATAATGGTGTCTCCCTTTGCTTTTTATAATTGGGCTTCCTAGCCCAGAATTTGTAACTTACTTATATTTTTCGCGTTCATTTTCTGTATTTTTATATTTAATTTTCTGGAAAAAAAAAGTATTAAATATAAAATTTGTAATTTATTTTGACATGTAAAGTAAGATAGGGATATAGTCCAGTTTTCTTTCTTACTTACAAATTTACTTAAAAAATTGCTTTTTTTAGTAAATTTTTAAAATTCTGCGTTTTAGCTACCTATCAACTCATTCACTCTTTGTATTAATATTAAAATAATTATCATAAGTTCTTCTCTTTTCCTTAAATAGATCCTGCACATTTCTTGTTAAGCTATAGTACTTATTATATATTTCATTGATATTAAGAATCAGATCATTTTCAGATTCGTTATTGCTGAATTATGGAAAAATATTTACTTTTATGTATTTATTTATAGCTAACCATCTCATTCTACTTCTGTTATTTATAATAGGTTTTGATGTTTTTTTTAGGTATAAACTTATTTCCTGGAAAAAGTTGATAATTTCATCTATTCCTTTTCAACAGCCATAATTCTTTTTTCTGTCATTACACATGGGTTATATCATCTAGAACAACACTAAATAACAGTGGAGGTGATAAGCATTATTCATTGTTCCCAACTAGTAAAAACTGATATCATTTTTAAACCCTTAAGTAAAATGTTTACTCTTGGTTTGTCCACTTATTATTTTTGTCTTAGGTAACTATGTTTCTAGTTCATTTTTTACATAATTTTATTCCTCCTCTTAGCATACACTTCTTGAGTTGCTATTCTGTGAAAGGTAAGTAAAGCTGACTACAATGCATTTTAAATTTTTAGGAAACTTTAGGCTAAGAGAGAAAGAAAGCAGTCAGGGGATATTATCCAGAAAGAAGACATTTTAGGTGAGTGGTAAACCATGAAGAAATGAAATTTCCAGTTGAACGATTCACCAATGCAAACACCTATAGCAAACAACACATCAAATATGAAATGCCACCAGATGCCATAAAAGAACAACTCAGGTCTTCCCTTGAATAGCTTTTTAAACTTGGCTACAAATATAGAACTATAGGCTTATGTGTATATAAAGTTTTAAGTTAAAATGTATAGATAGATACAGATATATAGATATTAATAGATGTCTATGGTTATTTAGATGTATATTTTCATAGATATATATCTATCTACATATAGATATCTATTTATATCTGTATTTGTATGTATAGGGAGAGCTCTATCTATGTAGATATAGGTATCTATGTATCTTTCCATCCCTCTCCAAATTATCAACCCCAAATTGCCCTTACATACCAAGATATTTATTTATTTTTGTTTTGTTTTGTTTTGTTTGAGACAGGTTCTTTCTCTGTTGTAAGGCTTCAGTGTAGTGGCATGATCATAGCTCACTGCATCATTGACCTCCTGAACTCAAACAATCCTCAGCAATTCTCCCACCTCAGCCTCCTGAGTAGCTGGGACTACAAGCATGTGCCATCACACCCAGGTAATTTTTAAAACACTTTTTTGTAGAAACAGGGTCTTACCACAGTGCCCAGGCTGGTCTAGAACTCTTGGACTAAGCAATTCTCCCTCTTCAGCTTCCCAAAGTGCTAGGCTTACAGGCATGAGCCACTGTGCCGGGCACCCAGATATTTATGCAATTGTTAATACGAGATCAAGATTTCTCAAGAAAAATTAGATAAAAGTACATTATAAAAGAGACTTTTAAAATCAGAGTATATTCCTTGCCTTCTGCTAGCTTTTGAAAGTGTTTGCTCTTGCTTTTCTAGTTCTTTTAATTGTGATGTTAGGGTGTCAATTTTGGATCTTTCCTGCTTTCTCTTGTGGGCATTTAGTGCTATAAATTTCCCTCTACACACTGCTTTGAATGCATCCCAGAGATTCTGGTATGCTGTGTCTTGGTTCTCGTTGGTTTCAAAGAACATCTTTATTTCTGCCTTCATTTCGTTATGTACCCAGTAGTCATTCAGGAGCAGGTTGTTCAGTTTCCATGTAGTTGAGCGGTTTTGAGTGAGTTTCTTAATCCTGAGTTTTAGCTTGATTGCACTGTGATCTGAGAGATAGTTTGTTAGAATTTCTGTTCTTTTACATTTACTGAGGAGAGCTTTACTTCCAAGTATGTGTTCAATTTTGGAATAGGTGTGGTGTGGTGCTGAAGAGGACGTATATTCTGTTGATTTGGGGTGGAGAGTTCTGTAGATGTCTATTAGGTCTGCTTGCTGCAGAGCTGAGTTCAATTCCTGGGTATCCTTGTTGACTTTCTGTCTCGTTGATCTGTCTAATGTTGACAGTGGGGTGTTAAAGTCTCCCATTATTAATGTGTGGGAGTCTAAGTCTCTTTGTAGGTCACTCAGGACTTGCTTTATGAATCTGGGTGCTCCTGTATTGGGTGCATATATATTTAGGATAGTTAGCTCTTCTTGCTGAATTGATCCCTTTACCATTATGCAATGGCCTTCTTTGTCTCTTTTGATCTTTGTTGGTTTAAAGTCTGTTTTATCAGAGACTAGGATTGCAACCCCTGCCTTTTTTTGTTTTCCATTTGCTTGGTAGATCTTCCTCCATCCTTTTATTTTGAGCCTATGTGTGTGTCTCCACGTGAGATGGGTTTCCTGAATACAGCACACTGATGGGTCTTGACACTTTATCCAATTTGCCAGTCTGTGTCTTTTAATTGGAGCATTTAGTCCATTTACATTTAAAGTTAATATTTTTATGTGTGAATTTGATCCTGTCATTATGATGTTAGCTGGCTATTTTGCTCCTTAGTTGATGCAGTCTCTTCCTAGTCTCGATAGTCTTTACATAACTAAAATCAGAGCAGAACTGAAGGAAATAGAGACACAAAAAACCCTTCAAAAAATTAATGAATCCAGGAGCTTGTTTTTTGAAAGGATCAACAAAATTGATAGACCACTAGCAAGATTAATAAAGAAAAAAAGAGAGAAGAATCAAATAGATGCAATAAAAAAATGATAAAGGGGATATCATCACCGATCCCACAGAAATACAAACTACCATCAGAGAATACTACAAACATCTCTACGCAAATAAACTAGAAAATCTAGAAGAAATGGATAAATTCCTTGCCACATACACTTTCCCAAGACTAAACCAGGAAGAAGTTGAATCTCTGAATAGACCAATAACAGGAGCTGAAATTGTGGCAATAATCAGTAGCTTACCAACCAAAAAAAGTCCAGGACCAGATGGATTCACAGCCGAATTCTACCAGAGGTACAAGGAGGAACTGGTACCATTCCTTCTGAAACTATTCCAATCAATAGAAAAAGAGGGAATCCTCCCTAACTCATTTCATGAGGCCAGCATCATCCTGACACCAAAGGCTGGCAGAGAAACAACCAAAAAAGAGAATTTTAGACCAATATCCTTGATGAACATTGATGCAAAAATCCTCAATAAAATACTGGCAAACCGAATCCAGCAGCACATCAAAAAGCTTATCCACCATGATCAAGTGGGCTTCATCCCTGGGATGCAAGGCTGGTTCAATACACGCAAATCAATAAATGTAATCCAGCATATAAACAGAACCAAAGACAAAAACCACATGATTATCTCAATAGATGCAGAAAAGGCCTTTGACAAAATTCAACAACCCTTCATGCTAAAAACTCTCAATAAATTAGGTATTGATGGGACGTATCTCAAAATAATAAGAGCTATCTATGACAAACCCACAGCCAGTATCATACTGAATGGGCAAAAACTGGAAGCATTCCCTTTGAAAACTGGCACAAGACAGGGATGCCCTCTCTCACCACTCCTATTCAACATAGTGTTGGAAGTTCTGGCCAGGGCAATTAGGCAGGAGAAGGAAATAAAGCATATTCAATTAGGAAAAGAGGAAGTCAAATTGTTCCTGTTTGCAGACGACATGATTGTATATCTAGAAAACCCCATCATCTCAGCCCAAAATCTCCTTAAGCTGATAAGCAACTTCAGCAAAGTCTCAGGATACAAAATCAATGTGCAAAAATCACAAGCATTCTTATACACCAATAACAGACAAACAGAGAGCCCAATCATGAGTGAACTCCCATTCACAATTGCTTCAAAGAGAATAAAATACCTAGGAATCCAACTTACAAGGGATGTGAAGGACCTCTTCAAGGAGAACTACAAACTACTGCTCAAGGAAATAAAAGAGGATACAAAGAAATGGAAGAACATTCCATGCTCATGGGTAGGAAGAATCAATATCGTGAAAATGGCCATACTGACCAAGGTAATTTACAGATTCAATGCCATCCCCATCGAGCTACCAATGACTTTCTTCACAGAATTGGAAAAAACTACTTTAAAGTTCATATGGAACCAAAAAAGAGCCTGCATCGCCAAGTCAATCCTAAGCCAAAAGAACAAAGCTGGAGGCATCACGCTACCTGACTTCAAACTATACTACAAGGCTACAGTAACCAAAACAGCATGGTACTGGTACCAAAACAGAGATATAGATCAATGGAACAGAACAGAGCCCTCAGAAATAATGCCACATATCTACAACTATCTGATCTTTGACAAACCTGAGAAAAACAAGCAATGGGGAAAGGATTCCCTATTTAATAAATGGTGCTGGGAAAACTGGCTAGCCATATGTAGAAAGCCGAAACTGGATCCCTTCCTTATACCTTACACAAAAATCAATTCAAGATGGATTAAAGACTTAAACATTAGATCTAAAACCATTAAAACCCTAGAAGAAAACCTAGGCATTACCATTCAGGACATAGGCATGGGCAAGGACTTCATGTCTAAAACACCAAAAGCAATGGCAACAAAAGCCAAAATTGACAAATGGGATCTAATTAAACTAAAGAGCTTCTGCATAGCAAAAGAAACCACCATCAGAGTGAACAGGCAACCTACAAAATGGGAGAAAATTTTCGCAACCTACTCATCTGACAAAGGGCTAATATCCAGAATCTACAATGAACTCCAACAAATTTACAAGAAAAAAACAAACAACCCCATCAAAAAGTGAGCGAAGGACATGAACAGACACTTCTCAAAAGAAGACATTAATGCAGCCAAAAAACACATGAAAAAATGCTCACCATCACTGGCCATCAGACAAATGCAAGTCAAAACCACAATGAGATATCATCTCACACCGGTTAGAATGGCAATCATTAAAAAGTCAGGAAACAACAGGTGCGGGAGAGGATGTGGAGAAATAGGAACACTTTTACACTGTTGGTGGGACTGTAAACTAGTTCAACCCTTGTGGAAGTCAGTGTGGCGATTCCTCAGGGATCTAGAACTAGAAATTCCATTTGACCCAGCCATCCCATTACTGGGTATATACCCAAAGGACTATAAATCATGCTGCTATAAAGACACATGCACACGTATGTTTATTGCAGCATTATTCACAACAGCAAAAACTTGGAACCAACCCAAATGTCCAACAATGATAGACTGGATTAAGAAAATGTGGCACATATACACCGTGGAATACTATGCAGCCATAAAAAATGATGAGTTCATGTCCTTTGTAGGGACATAGATGAAATTGGAAATCATCATTCTCAGTAAACTATCACGAGAACAAAAAACCAAACACCGCATATTCTCACCCATAGGTAGGAATTGAACAATGAGAACACGTGGACACAGGAAGGGGAACATCACACTCTGGGGACTGTTGTGGGGTGGGGGGAGGGGGGAGGGATAGCATTGGGAGATATACCTAATGCTAGATAATGAGTTAGTGGGTGCAGCACACCAGCATGGCACATGTATACATATGTAACTAACCTGCACATTGTGCACATGTACCCTAAAACCTAAAGTATAATAACAATAAATAAAAAAATAAATAAATAAAGTCAAAAAAAATAAAAAAATAAAATCAGAGTATATTATTAAAAAGTACATTATAAAAATACACTTGAGTTTATTATAAAAATGCTTTTCTTAATCAGAATGCTTCTATCAACATCCAATAGTTGTACATTTTCATCCTCCCTTTATACATACTATATTTATTCAATTCCAAACAATTGAATAAACTGAATTTATTCAATTCCAAAATAGATGAAATATATTTCATCTGTTACATAAATATACCCCACATTGAATTCATTTTGGAAAACAATTGTGTCTCAAATTGAAATCATAATAGTCTAAAATATAAATTGAGTGCCATTTAATGGCAATTGAATTATGAATTGTAGAAATCTACATAAAGGACTTGCTTGTTTTATAAAGCAAAAGAGAAAATTCAGCATGCATTTTTGTTTTTTGAAATAATTTCTATTTTACCTTGATACCTTGTAAAATTTTTAGTATTTTAACAAGTGACTCTAGCCAACAAAGCATTTAAGCTTAGGCTAAAGCAAAATGTTAGTACTAATTGTAGTTATAAAAACACTTTTAATAAAAATGAATTTTTATCATTAATTAAAAAATAACTTTTTACATATTTTTGTAAAACACATTAGTTCTAGTTTCATGTTTTATACCTCAAATAAGATCCAGGTGCATGCATAGATACATGTATATAAATTATATTTCATATTTGTAATCGCGCATTTACATATATAAACATACAGATACTTCATAAAATTAAATTTATATTTATTTTGATAAAATAAATTTCACAAATTGATCTTAAAATATCTACTAAAATATACTGTATTTTATTTTGTAAAACAAGCATTATGGGGGAAAAATAAAATTCCACTAAGTTGAAGCATTAGTAAAATTGCTGAATGACCCTGACCTTGGAATGATTTCAATGGTGTCCATGTGAACCATAATGGTAGAAAGTGTTCAATGACACAAAAGGACTTTAAAGAATTTTAAAAGTAAAATTTTAAAAGTAAAACCCCAA
Organism: Pongo pygmaeus; assembly: GCF_028885625.2. Classification (NCBI taxonomy): domain Eukaryota; kingdom Metazoa; phylum Chordata; class Mammalia; order Primates; family Hominidae; genus Pongo; species Pongo pygmaeus. Next base: position 33,273,460 of record NC_072373.2, on the reverse strand, counting down.
AGGGGGGTTTTACACCAAAGCCCTCCCTAGTAACAGTCTCAGTGGATCCCAAGCAATTGGACCAATACAATAATTTATGCCAGACTCCGTGGGAAAAAATTAGAGTCCCAGAAATGGAATGAAAGCAAAACCATTTTTCTTGTTGGACTTTTAAATAATAGACTGTTAACTCACGATGAACTCACAATCTCCACTCCTGATTCTGACCCTACATTTTGAATACAATATCAGGGTCACTTCAGGGTTCTTGTACAGAAGAATCCTGCCTTAAAAAGCAAGGGAATAACAAAATGAAGGAGCTGGCTAACATTCTAACATTATGACGAAAGGAAAAAAAAAAGCTAACACAGAAAACATCAGACAGGATTAGGAACTTCCTGCAGATCAATACTTGATCACACATCTAATTTTGAATGTGCCAGAATAGTCACATCATACTCCCCCTCGTTTAAACAGAGAAAGGAAAGGAAGGAGGTGCTCCTGAGGGAAGCTGATTTAGCATAACTACAAAAATGACTAAACTTATGGCCATTACCTCTCTTACCCCAAGCTACTTTATTTTGCTTGTCAGGAGTAGGGCAAGAAGTCTGTTGGCTGCCTAGAATGACACCTTGTCTTTGGTAGCCATGGTTTAGTAAAGATCCAGTATTTTACTAAAATGGCCTTGTGGAGGCTCTCCACAGACAAAGACTATGTTAATAAAATGAACTATTGTCCTCCTTCCAGGCCAAAGAATACCTAAACTATCATTATGGTCAGACTGCAATATTTATCTCCAAATACATAGTTTGAAAATACTAAGATTCCAATAATGCATGTCAAATGAATGAAAGAATAAAATCTCATAACTATTTTAGTAAACCATATAATTATATAATCACTCTTACAGGAAGTAAATCTTTATATATAACTGAGCACATTCTTAATGCAACTTAATTTCATTTTCCTTAGTTCACACTGATGTGGGAATTAGTAAGTATTAACAGATCTGCATGGTAACAATACACATATTTGAACTTGGTTATTAATTCATTCCTCATACTTTCATCATCAGGACACTAAAATATTAGGCACATTCAATTCAGTAGAAGTAAAAACTGTTTAGAAATTAGAGGAATGTTTGCCTTTGTGTAGACACACCTATTTATTAACTTTTAAGTGTTTTAGCTAAAACAACTATATCTTCCCTCAATTAAGTCACTTATAATATATGAACCACTTTGGAGAAAGAATAGCTTCTTGGTCCTCACTCTGACCTCATACACACACAGAAACACAGACACACATACACACACAGACACACACACAAACATATATATGTGTATATATACACAGATATATATACACACAGATATATATATGCATGTATACACAGATATATATATAGATATATATATATGCATGTATACACAGACATATAGATATATATATATTCATGTATACACAGATATATATATATATATATATATATATATATATATATATATGCATGTATTCCTCCTCCAAAGGAGTCATTTTGTTAAGATATTTCTTTGGTAAAAGTGAAAAAAAAAGTGTGGGAAGGGGAATTTGATGTTTGGCTTAATGATTAAAAGACAAATGCTAGAGCCAAGCTTTCAAAAACTAGCTTCAGCACTTAATTTATATGTAACTTTGGACAAATCATTTAACTTTTCTATACCTAATATCCTCGTCTATAAGCAGGCAATGATAGTTTCTTCCTTCACAAGTCTTTTGGGAGGATTAAATGAGTTAAATACATGAAAAGTACTTAGAACTATTTGGCCCTATGTAAGTATTAGCTATTATTAAAATCTGTTCACTGTATTTGTTCTGAGAGACCCTCAATTTGGTATAAACAGCAAAGAGCTATATATTTCAGCACTATTTTTACCCATTACAAAACATAAAGCTTCAACTACAGCCACCTTGAATACCTGCAAAGTCCAAGAAAAAAGGGAACCAGCAGCTTGAGCCATCTCAAGGACTTCTCTATGGGAATAGAAGCCTTAGCATCCTCACCTACACAGTCCAGCTTCTTATAAGCACACAGTCCTCTATCACACAGAACCTTAGTTCTGTGTCAAAGTCCAGTAAGTCCTTACTCTATTCAAGAAATGTATATTGAATGTCTCCAACAGACAATGCTCATCACTGGAGATACTAATATGGAAAAGACATGATTGCCACTCCAAGAGCTCAGAGTTTAAAAAGACAATACCTGGTTTCTCTTTTTTATCTTCAGTCAACATGCTTCTTGTTCACTTTCCCAAGATCTAGACTCTAAACAATTCCTGATCTACAAACTCTGCTGGGTTAACCCCCTTGCTAACTATGATACCACCCTTTAATATTGAATGCCCAGTTCATCCTGTCAGCCACCCATTAAGGACCTCAATAGATCCCCTGGATTACATCCATAGAAAAAAGCAAGTTTCTCTCCACATACAGTCTTAAACTCTTGGCTGTGCCCAGAGACTAAACAAAAATGTCTCATTTCTGAACTAGTGTTTAGAAACACTGTTATGGCAGCATTAGGACTGAATGCCACAAGTCTGCACAGCTTCTGAGAAACAAAGGACTGGCTACATTCTAGAAAAGCTGGTTGTTTCATCACAACACAGAAATTAAAAATCACTAAGCTATTATGTGGCAAACACATTCTGTTCCATTTTATTTATTAGGATGGTCTTATACGAACTATTCCAAAAGGCTTATTTTTTTAAAAAGGAGTTCTCCCCAACCCCATCACTAAATAGTTCAGTAATCACTAAGTAGCCATTTATTCAATTTGGTAATGGTCTGATTAAACAGCTCTCTAGTACACTAAAAACCATAGAGGTGAAATAAAACATTAGAGGTAAATGATTTTACCCACTGATGCATTTTCTCTCTGCTTCTAGGTCCTCCCTTTTAAAAATAAGACAAAATCTGGTATATTTCAGTAGAACTGAGTTGTTTAGCTTTGTGAGTATCAGCTACTCTAATATTACAGTATATAATATATAATATAGCACTATATATACAGTATATATAACAATGTAACATATAATATAATACAAAATATAAAGACCAATTATTCAAAGCAATAGGAACTCTATGTTGTTTTAAAGTTCTACTACAATTTAATTTCATATATATTAATTTTGGTTAAAGATGATGTATTTTAATTAAATGAAATATCCCATATAAATAATTTTTTTAATTTTTTTCCTGAAATTTTGACAAGATAATTAAACAAAATTGAGCATGTATATCATTTCATTGCATTAACAGAGGCTCTTCTCATTACAAACAGACTACCTTCTGAGAATGTTAGCAAATCTATTGGTCCCACAAATATAGTTGTGATACAAACCATTAACAGTGCCATCTGTTGGTAGCAGGCAATGTTGATATGCTTTCTTTCTATGGTGCAGTTTAATTCCTATCTATAGACATCCCTAGGCTGAAAGGAGCTTCTTTTCTCCCAAATGGTTATTTCCAAGTGCACATACATTGATGGATTTGCTTCTCCTCCTCAACACCTAGCCAAGAGTCAGGCACTTCGTGGATATTCACTTGATTTTTTTTATTGAAAAATAATAAAATCATAAACATTTTTCTAATGTGGATTTAGAATCAAATAAGTACAAAAAAGCAGATACATATTTTTTTCAGTCATCCAGGATTGCTTAACCTTAAAATGCAAGTTTTGTTTGAGATATTATTAATGACTCTTGACATTTGACTATAAGATTGAAAAATAAGTCATTTAAAGTTTAGGACAGCTATTAAAGCAGGTCATACTAAATAGCAAAAAATATGGCTGGGCGCTGTGGCTCACGCCTGTAATCCCAACAATTTGGGAGGCCAAGGTGGATGGATCATCTGAGGTCAGGAGATTGAGGCCAGCCTGGCTAACACGGTGAAACCCCGTCTCTACTATTTATTTAGCAATGGAGTCTCGCTCTGTCACCCAGGCTGGAGTGCAACGGCAGGATCTCAGCTCACTGCAAGCTCCGCCTCTCGGGTTCACGCCATTCTCCTGCCTCAGCCTCCCGAGTAGCTGGGACTACAGGCGCCCGCCACAGCGCCCAGCTAATCTCTTGCATTGTTAGTAGAGACGGGGTTTCACCATCTTGGCCAGGCTGGTCTCGAACTCCTGACCTCATGATCCACCCGCCTCAGCCTCCCAAAGTGCTAGGACCACAGGCACGAGCCACCGCACCCGGCCTTGTCTCCACTAAAAATACAAAAATTAGCCGGGCATGGTGGCGGGCACCTGTAGTCCCAACTACTCAGGAAGCTGAGCAGGAGAATCGCTTGAACCCGGGAAGCAGAGATTGCAGTGAGCCGAGATGGCACCACTGCACTGCAGTCTGGGCGACACAGTGAGACTCCATCTCAAAAAAGAAAAGCCAAAAAAAAGTAAGAATGAGAGGACTTCAATATGATTACATGAGACAGCAAGAACAAGCAAATCTTCTATACTTTTACATCCCCAAACATTATCGATTATTTCAGTATTTAGCATGTCATATTTGATAGTTTTGTTAAAAGAAATGAGTTTTATGGTAATATTTTATAAAGTATTTGAACATATTTAAGAGGTGAACACAGTGAGAAGAGGGCATAATATGTAACTTCTGAATAAGTAGGAACAAATCCTTTAATTATTTGGCATAGCCAATAGTATATATTAGTTTCAAAACAGAAATGTGTAATGTATTGGTCAAAGATTAGTACAATTTAAAATTGTTTCCAATGTAAGACTAATAATATTATGTTAAAGCTGCTAAAAGGTTAACTATGTTAAACTAAAAGGTTGAATGAACTTTCCTTCAGTAATGATAAATTTATGAATAAATGAATAAATACAAAAGTAAAGAACATGACTTATATCCCAAATTTTAGACCTAAGGGAAAAATAAAATCACCTTGATTTAAATTTTGCTGTTTTTTTTTCTTTTTTTAAACAGCTAATTTGATACCTGTTTTTATTTTATTTTTTTGCCACTCTATTATACTCACCACTGGTAAAACAAACAGGACAATTTAGCTTTAATCTTCTTACTACATAACCCAAATAACTTCAGTCATGTTTGCATTAATGCTGCATTAATCATGTTGTTGCGTATTAATGAGTTTTCAGGCTATGCTAATTACTGTCATAGATTCTGCAGCAGCCCATTAAATATACAAATTACAGAATTAAAGAGCCAGAGCTCTTCATGATTAATATCTAAATGGAGAAAAACTAATGATGTCTGTACAAAGTTTCCCTCTACTTTTGGCTGAGTGAGCCCAATGAACAATCAATTAGACTATTTGAGGAATAAGAAACTCACGTATTATACAATTTTATGTAGTGCTTCATTATAACAGTGGATATTGCTTTATATTTCATAAAAATTCTGCAACCTTTACCTGTCTACTGTCCTAAATATGGGTAACAATGTTGTTCAATATTGAACATAAATTTGAAATAAGGCAAGTTTGTACTAAATCCATTCCAGTGAGGCTCCCAAGTACCAAAAGGGCTTCATGAAAAGCATTTTCATCTAAAAGAAACTGTCACAAAAAGGACCTCAAACACAAAAATCATAATGAAAATGTAGGGCTGTCACAAAAAGGACCTCAAACACAAAAATCATAATGAAAATGTAGGGCTGTCACAAGAATGACACCATAATGCTTTGTTAACCTACATAAAGGCTGCAATATATCATGGAGTAAAGCTGTCTGGAATAGCACATCAGATCTGTTATGAAAGGTAGATTTGGATCCAGACATTTTTACCCGTGTGGGTATGGAGTATCACTACCCAGCTGCAAGCATGGGGAAAAAGTATCATTCTTAATCACATGCGCAGGACATAGCAGTAGCTAGTACTCAAAATGTTTCAGGGATCCAAGAGAGGGACACAGGCTAAAGAAAGAAGGAAGTGGGATAGAGCTGGAATAGAGAGACTTGAACTGACAGATAAGCATAGCAATAGGTGAAACTTGGAAGGCCAGACAAGCCAGCACAATTTGGCACAAGGGATGTGCGTGTAATAGAAATCTAGAGTCCAAAGATGAGTGTAGGGGATCAACTTTAGTCGAGGGCACAGCCTGGTAAAAGCCAGGCAGCAATACTGGTTTTAGGATACTGGGCAGCTTTCCAAGAACATAAAGAGAGTCAATCACCAGAACCAAGAGAGAAAATGGGAGTGGTACATGTGGGTCTTGGGAAGGTGCTAGGAGGCTCTTTGAACAAAGTGCGTACAAAATGGAGGCCAGATTCTTCTGCAAGATTGAGTTTCTGAGAGCCTTAAAGCATAAGTCTGAATCTTCCAGATGAATTCATGACCCAAGGGACCAGGGTAGAATGAGCCTAAAGGTAGAGATTAAATGACTCCAGCCCTGGGAAGAAGAAGCTACAGAGTGAGAATCAGAGACTTTCCCATTCTATTGCTGTACAATTAAACTACAGAAAATTGCTTTTTATCAAGGTCAGATGTACTAGTGTAGTATATCATAATAATCTTGAGTGTGAGAAAAGCCAGAAACTTCAATTTATTTGACAGTAAAATGACTGAACACTGAAAAGAGAAAGGCAAAAGGAAAAGAACAAACTTATGGGGCTCTCACCATGTGACACACACTGAGCTGAATATGTCATTTTATTTGTTTCTCATGTTTCATTTATGCCAATTATACAGATGAGAAAACTGAGGCTCAGAAAGATTATCCAATACTAGAAAAGTTACACTTACCAGAAAAGAACTGACTTAAAAAAATCTTTCTTCTTCCTCTCGGTAAATAGCACAGTTGCACAGTTTTGTTAAGCACAGGGGCTCAACAATGGTTTGTTGCAGAAAATACAGAAGGATATTTTTAAAAAGTAGGTAAAGAGTAAGTTGTTGTTTAAACATATTAAGTCTTGTAAAACAAAACAGTTGAAGCATTTGCTGATCAGGCAATCAATGCACTTGCTGGTCATGTTCATCAGCTAGTTGATTGATGTTATCCATGACATATGTTCAGGTAAACCTATAAGCCTCAGTTTCCTAAGCACTTCCAAGAGCTGTTGTAATTATTATGCCTCTCCAATTTAAAATTCTATTAATAACCAATTATGTATTTACTGGAGTGTTTTCACTGTTTCTGTTTTCAAAGATGTATTGCTCATAAGCTTTTCCCTTTTTTTCACATTATTGGAAGCCTTTGAAAACAGGAACAGTTATTATGTTTCCCACATTATTTGTTTTTAGACCAGTTGCTATAGTTCTATGTACACAATGGAAATTCAATGTTCCTGACTTACACAGCCCAATGCAAAATTATTAGAAAGAACAAGATTCAAACCCAGAAATGTGTATAATGTATATAACACATAGAAAAATAAGAGCTGGAGCTTGGGTAGCCCACCTAAACATAAGTTAAACACCTAAGAAATATTTCTTTTTCCTGCTGTTAGGACATGACTTGTACCGAACAGAACCTGGTCCTACATTTTTTTCTTACAGAGAAGCCGCACAGTGACCCCATAGCCCTACACTCATCTCCTCTGTTAATGACTCCACAGCTATAAACCAGGCTTGACTATGTTCTATAAAGAAGACCCTCTCAATGGACTAGATTTCCTTATCCACAGAAAGGTAAGACATCTATCAGAGGAGTTCTGCATATTTTTTAGGCTGAATTGCTGATGCTCTGGGTGGTAATTTAAATAGAAACCTTTTGTCGCTTTAGCAGCAATTGTATAAACACAATGTTGCCCAGGCAGAAAGTAATTAAATTGATAGAGGAAAGAAACATAACTTGAACTAGATAAAATACAAATACATCAAAATTAAAGTCAGTGTAATGAGCTGAAACACTGTGAATTTAGACAATAGTATATTAGCCAAAGCACAGAAACCCCTCTCAGGAGTATCGAAGCCGACAGAAAACACAGTAAGCTGGAAATCCTGCAGCAAGCAAGGAAGCGTATTGATTAGGTACTGCATATACTGAACAAGAGAATAACTTCAAAGAAAAAAAAAAGCTAATGAATGGGCCAGAGAAATACAATAGGCCAAAGTAGAGATATAACAAAAAGAAGAAGGCGGAGGGAAACCCCTCCAGATAGAAATACAACAAGACAAAGCAAAAGCTCAGCAAAAACATAGAGCAATTCAAGTCAGAAACTCAGCAAGAAATGCAAGTCATGGCAGAAATATAAGATCAAGATAAGAACATATTCAACCTTACACCGAGTTTTAAATCAGAACAACAAACTCAGCAACAAATCTGCCAAATGCTAATGATTCAAACAAGGAGGCAATAATTGAAAGTAAGAAACACACCACATCTCATCCAGTAATGTTCACAATGCCATTTCCCCTAATTATTGTTGACATGGTGACCTTCTCCTGAAGGGACACACCAAAAATTCAGTTTAATTAAGGGTTACCAGTGTAAAGAAGGGTTTTTCATGTCTCTATTGTAAGACTGTGGACAGTAACACCTCATTTATCTGGTGTTATTTAGGTAATAAGACATTCTGCACGCATAGATTTCTAGTTAACAGAGGTTTATTCTTCACTATTTTAACAATTGTAATAAAAATGACATCAAATATATTACACATTTCCTTGTTTTCTAGAGTACGATGAATGTGCTTTAATCCGTCAGTGACTCAATATGCTTATATAGAACTAACAACTTTTATACGGTCTTGAATGAGAATTACATTTTTAGATCTTGAACCTTAATATCAAAAGGGCTCTACAAATGTAAGAATTAGCATATCTATATTTTTCTGAAGTTACTGTCTCTCCTTTTGTTATCATTGAATCAAATTTTATTTAAACAAGCAAAAAAAAAATGCTCATATAATCTGTTATCCAGGAAGATCATTAAACATTACCTAAAACTCAAACAATATGGGACTCCTTCTTCTCCTATCAGTGAATCGCTATTAGCTGTCTTTTCCCTGCCTCTCGTGCTATAAGGCTCCAATCTGCCATGTTCTGGACATAAACTGTTAGTATTTTCTCTAAAGTAAGATGAAATCAGATGCACGCATAAAGAAAATTAGGGAAACTCTAAAGAGCAAAATGAACGAAGACCACTACACTGGATAGTGTGGAAGAGTTAGCAGGCGAGGTTTAAACATCAATTTTGATTGTGTGATGGCCTTTTCACTCAGTAACAAATTTTCCATCATGTTTCAAATAGTTTGAGTTGCCATAAAAGTTGCCTGTGGATAAACATCTTTTTATCAGTATTTTTTTAGTGGTTCCACCTCTTCAATGCTGCAGCAATAAGAAACCAAATTTCAGGACAAATAGATGGGGTGGAAAAAATAACTAGGCTAGAAGTTCTCACGACCAACAGACTCAATCCCTGATGTAAATAAATCACTACACATTTCTTGGCCTCCATTTCTTCATCTGGGAAATAAGGGGAAGGACTAGTTGATATCTTCCTTAATTCCTTAATTCAATTAGCTGTCTGGCATCATGTAGACATCATCTAAGAATGCCATAGGTCTTTTATCATTATAAGACAGCTGCCAATTTAAGTGATTCAAAGAGCATATGATGTGTTGGGTTAATTTTTGTAACTTTGGAAATTTACATTTCAAAAATGTGTTTTAATGCTTTTCCCCTTATCAAAGTAGAAATGCAGTGCAAGAATTAAAAATAGATATCTAAGTCTTAGAAGGGTTCCTTTGATAGTCCTGCTGACTGCTTGGATTCTCACATGGAAGAGAGTGCCTAAATGCACATGAAACAATTGCAGAAGCTCTTCTTCCTGGCAATTAGCAGCCGTTGCTTTTTTTTTTTTTTTTTTTTTTTTTTTTTTTTTTTTTTTTGCGATGAGGTCTTGCTCTGTCACCCAGGTTGGAGTGCAACGGTGGGATCTCAGCTCAGTGCAACCTCCACCTCCCAAGTTCAAGCAATTTTCCTGCATCAGCCTCCCGGGTAACTGGGATTACAGGTGCATGGCACTATGCCTGGCTAATTTTTTGTATTTTTAGTGGAGTCGGCATTTCGCCACACTGGCCAGGCTGGTTTTGAACTCCTGACCTGGTGATCTGCCCGCCTTGGCCTCCCAAAGTGCTTGGATTACAGGCATGAGCCACTGTGCTGGGCTGAGTGGTTGCTTTGTGTCAGACATGACTCTAAACACATCTATTCAATCTCTATTCTTTACAATAACTATTTTACCCCATTTGTATGTAAAAAGCACACAAGGCCAGGAGATATTATATCTAACTGAAATAGAATAAGGCCACAAAAACCAAGGCTCCTAATTTTTGCAATAATAGTAATAATAATAATAATAATAAAAGCCACGTAACATTAATAATGTATTTGATCCAGGATTGTCTTACTAAATTTGATTAAATAGATTTAAAGTTGAAGGCTTCATTCCAAGCAGTATTTCACTGGACCAATCAATGGGGATACTCAATGTTTAAGAAAATATTGTTTCTATTGTACTGTTTCAAAGAAATATGGAAAATGCTATTCATGATAAAGTAGTTGGCTGGAATAAGTTTTACTTCTATAATGTATGTTTGATAAAGATGATTCCATAGAAATTTATCACTCTTACTATGCCAATGTTTACAAATAGCACTGCAAAGAAGTAAGTGCAAAGCTTTCGGATACAACTATCTTAGCTATGGATAGAGGTCTTCAGGGAAACAGTTTGCATTAAAAGATATTTCAAATGCTGGAGTCTCTTAACAGTCCAAGTTGTTACTTTCTGAGAAGTTTTGGAAGTCACGGCATTGCACTAGTAGTATATGCCAAAGCAATATACAAGGAGGAGTAAAATGAGGAAAAAAATGTAAGCTATGCTCAAGTTCTTTTTAACAGCATTAGAATTGACAATGGCCAAACTCTTTCATAAATGTACTCACTGATGACTGAGATACAGAGGAATAGTGTTTCCTTTCATGGAAGTCAGTAGAGAGTAGACAGCAATATCCTTGGCACCCCTTTAGAATATATTTTCTGAAAGTGAGTTTGAAAGTAAAGGTCACACAATATTGAATCATATATATGTATCCATCGAGATGTCTATTATTGGATCCACTTCCTCTGTCATGGCCAGTTTTGGCAATGCTTTCTCTTCTTTATTTGATTTGTTTCAGGAGAAAACTCTCAGGGCAACGTTACCACCTCTATTGCTGGCGTTTATACAGAGACCTTGCTAATATCCATCTGTGCTGCATGCCATTTACAAAATAATATAGTGTAATTCTGGAAAATTACCCAAATGATAAATCATTTCAGAATGCAAAAGTAAAAGAGAGAATTCGCACAAAGAATTTGTGAGCCTAAAAATCAATGGGTGAAGAGTAAGTTTCAAAGGATTCAAATTAAATGCTGTTGTAGCAAAACTGTCAATTATCCTGCATTCTTTTATTAATTTTGCTTTTATTTGTAGAATGGCTTCTGTTCCTTTCCTTGGAGCCATTATAGAGCATCAGTATGGCAGAAGAATCATTGGAAAATAACTGCCAACCAGATTTACTATCTGTATTCTAAGTAAAAGATGCGGATTAGAAGTCAGTGTATTTTTTAAACTGTAGTTGTCAACTCAGAAGATGCAGCTCAGGATGAGTAACATCAGGGATTCTAGAAACTTTTTGAGAATTTCACTGCAAACTAGAAATGAGATGGGATGTTTAATTTGCTAACTTTGGAGCCAAGAATTTGAAGAGCATACTGTATAGAATCTGATGCACTGACTTTTATGAGGAGAATGTAGATATTATTAGGGTAGAAACTGGTGCCTTGCAATTTAAAAAATTACAATTGTATTCTTCACTTGTCTTGTTCAGATAATATTATATAGTTAAAATTATATAAAATAATTGAAAAGATTGAAAATTTATGTATGCCCAACATTACATTAGATTCTTTTTCATCTAACTTATTTGCTACTAAAAACAATGTGTAATTTAGATGCACTTTCCTTATTTTAAGGAGTAACGCAATGAGGCTTAGAGTGTTTGATTCTGAAGGTATAAAGTATAGATTTGAATTCACGTCTTTTGACCCAAGTTCAGTGCTTTTGTTTTTGCTGCAAGACAACTGGTTACCAAAAAAAGTACTATTTTGAGATTAAGCTTTCAAATTATAATGGCTTTCATATCATTACCCTGAGCAAACATAGACAAGATCCCATTTAAAACCAAATTAAATGGAAAATCTCTTCCTATATATCCTCAAAGACTTCCAAACTATATTCTTTTTCTCCTCAGGTTAACTTTTCTTAAACTGTAAAATTTTTAATTTTCATGGTTACTGAATAGTTGTAGATATTTATGGGCCACATGTGAAATTTTGATAAATGCATACAATGTATAATGATCAAATCAGGATAATTGGGATATGCATCACCCCAAGCAAGCATCATTTCTTTGTGTTGGGAACACTCCAATTCCACTGTTCAAATTATTTGCAAATTTACAATAAATTATTGTTAATTATAGTCACCCTATTTTGTTACCAAACACTAGATCCTATTCCTTCTATCTAATTGTACTTCCGTTCCTATTACCCATTACCGAACACTTCTTTATCCCCCTCCCCATTTCCTTCCCCAGGCTCTGATAACTATCATACTCTCTGTCTCCATGAGATCAATTTTTTTAGTTCTCACATATGAGGGAGAACATGCAATATGTGTCTTTCTGTGCCTAGCTTATTTCACTTAACATGTCCTTCAGTTCTATCCAAGCTGCTGCAAATGACTGGATTTTATTCTTTTTTTAATGGCTGAATATTTCATCATGAATATGTACCACATTTTCTTTATTCATTCATCCATTGATGAACACTTAGGTTGACTCCATATCTTGGCTATTATGACTAGTGTTGCAATAAACATGAGAGTGTAAATATCTCTTTGATATACTGATGTTTTTTCTTTTGGATAAATACCCAGCAGTGGGATTGCTGGGTCATATGGCCATTCTGTTTTTGCTTTTTTAAGGAACTTCTGCACTGTTCTTCATAGCGGCTGTACTAATTTGCATTCCCACCAACAGTGTAGAAGAGTTTCCTTCAAATCAGTAGCATTTCTATATGCTAACAGCAAACAATCTGAAAAAGAAATAATTAAAGTAATCCCATTTGTAATCACTACAAATAAAATAAAATACCTGGAATAAACTAAAGAAGTGAAAAATCTCTAAAATAAAAACGATACAACACTGATGAAAGAAATTGAAAAAGATACAAAAAAAAAAATTTTCTGTATTCATGTATTAGAAGAATCAGTAACTGCTAAAATGTCCATACTACCCAAAGTAATCTATAGATTCAATGCAATCCCTATCGAAATACTAATGAAGTTCTTTATAAAAATAGAAAAAAAATCCTAAAATGTATATGGAACCACGAAAGACCCAGAACAGTCCAAGGCATCCTGAGCAAAAAATAACAAAGCTGGAAGAATCACATTACCTGACTTCAAATTATACTACAGAGCTATAGTAACCAAAACAACATGGTACTGGCATAAAAACAGACACATAGACCTAAGGAACAGAATAGAGAACCCAGAAATAAATCTGCACATTTACAGCCAATGCAGTTTTGACAAAAGTGTGAACAACATACCTTAGGGAAAATACAGTCTCATTAATAAATGATGCTGGGAAAACTGGATATACATATGCAGAAGAATAAAACTAGAATCCTATCTCTTGCCATACACAAAAATCAAATTGAAATAGGTTAAAGACTCAAATGTAAGACCAGAAAGTATGAAACTACTGGAAGAAAACACTGGAGAAACACTCCAGGACATTGGTTTGGGCAAAAATTTCTTTTATTTTTTATTTCCATAGGTTACTGGGCACAGGTGGTGTTTGGTTACGTGAGTAAGTCCTTTAGTGGTGATTTGTGAAATTTTGGTGCACCCGTCACCCAAGCAGTATACACTGTACCCTATTTGTAGTCTTTTATCCCTCACCGCCTTCTCACCCTTTCCCCCTGAGTCACCAAAGTCCATTGTGTCATTCTTATGCATTTGCATTATCATAACTTAGCTCCCACTTTTGAGTGAGCATATATGATGTTTGGTTTTCCATTCCTGAGTTGCTTCACTTAGGATAATAATCTCCAATCTCATCCAGGTCACTGAGAATGCTATTAACTAATTCCTTTGTATGGCTGAGTAGTATTCCATCATATATATACATATATATATATATATATATATACACATTATATATTGTGTATATATATATACTATATATATACATATATCTATACTATACATACACATATATATATGCAATATATATAGTGTATATATATACAATGGTTTCTTTTTCCACACATTTATTGAAGGGCATTTGGGTTGGTTCCATATTTTTGCAATTGTGAATTGTGCTGCTATAAACATGCGTGTGCAAGTATCTTTTTCATATAATAACTTCTTTTCCTCTGGGTAGATGCCCAGGAGTGGGATTCCTGGATCTAATGGTAGTTTTAGTTCTGTAAGGAATCTCCACACTGTTTTCCATAGTGGTTGTACTAGTTTACAATCCCACCAGCAGTGAAGAAATGCTCCCTGTTCACCTCATCGACTTCAACATCTATTATTTTTTTATTTTTTTGATTATGGCCATTCTTGCAGGAGTAAGGTGGTACCACATTGTGGTTTTGATTTGCATTTCTCTATCATTAGTGATGTTGAGCATTTTTTTAATATGTCTGTTGGCCACTGTATATCCTCTTTTGAGATTTGTCTATTTATGTCCTTAGCCCACTCTTTGATGGGATTGTTCGTTTTTTTCTTGCTAATTTGTTTGAGTTTGTTGTAGGTTCTGGATATTAGTCCTTTGTCAGATGGATAGATTGTGAAGATTTTATTCCACTCTGTGGGTTGTCTGTTTGTTCTGCTGGCTATTCCTTTTGCTGTGCAAAAGCTCTTTAGTTTGATTAAGTTCCACCTATTTATCTTTGTTTTTACTGCATTTGCTTCTGAGCTCTTGGTCATGAAATCCTTGCCTAAGCCAATGTCTAGAAGGGTTTTTCCAGTGTTATCTTCTAGAATTTTTAGTTCAGATCTTTGATTTAAGTCCTTGATCCATCTTGAGTTGATATTTGTATAAGGTGAGAGATGAGAATCCAGTTTCATTCTCCTACAGTTAAAATAGTTTTTAACAAACTATATTCTTTCCGAAGTCATTTCCTACTATTTTCCCACAAAATGATCAACATGATCAGTAAAGGGCCAGTATGTTATATTAGCAAACCAATCTATTTGCTATTTGTAAAATTTACCCTTTGACGTTTCATCTTGATGTATTCATTCATGATTGTCCCTCTCCCTAGAGTACTATGTTCAATCCGTTTGTAGCTTCAAAAATTTACTCATTCTTCACATATTATCTTATTGCTACTTCTTTTCTAAAACCCCTTATAATGATTCTAGTTGGATATAATTTATTATTAATGATAGTAAATACTTATGTTTGTTATTTTATGTGAGGTACTCTTCTAGATGCTTTATACATATTAATTTTCTTTAATCCTCCTAATAATAGTTCTAGCAGAAAGGCATGGTAATTAGCATCACCACTACCATTTACACAAGAGGACACAGACCTAGTAAGATGGTAGAAATGGGTTCTGAACCCAGGGAATTTAACCTAGAAATTTGTGCCCACATGCTCTCGAGTCCAAGTCTACAACCACTCTATACACAACCTCTCATTCCTTTTACTATGAAACAATATTTATCTTATTCTGCTTTTATGTGTTACTTTCATCTGTTCTAAACTTGAGAGAAGAGACATTACCTTACTTGTCTTTCTAGCCTCTTGACCTGGGAAGACTGCTCTTTCAAAGAAAAATAAAATAAATTTCACTTTTCACACTTTCTTATACTTAGTATCTTTTGCTTGCCTATACTTATTCATCTACTTGGTATTTTTTCATATTGAACACTCATTGGAGGCCAGAAATATGTCATGCATTTTTTTAATCTATCTTAAAAATATGTATAGTCTTTATACTGTTATCTGTTGAATTACTGTTATCTGATGAATTTTCCATGGCTCTTTGTTGTTTGGGGAGATGAGAATCATGAACTCCTGCAGAGCCAGCCCTAGGCCAGCCATGACTGAGAAAACACTCATTTCTAACCTTGCTTTTTCAACTAGTGACCCCCACTTTTCTAACTCTCTCAGTTCCCACACTTAGCCATCAAGATAATCAGATTGTATTGTTAGAGCTAAGAGGGATGATAGCTACTATCTAGTAAATTTCCTCTGTTTTGGCTGAAGAAACTGAGGCAAGCATAACTTTCTATATACAGCTGGTGTCAGTGGCCTTGCTGCAACCCTGCACTATATGAAGTTGTCCTCTACTAGCCCAGGAACTCTCATGGTGGTATTCCACTTGAAAATCCTCTCTGGGGACACATGGCACTTCAGATCATCTTTCCCTCTCCCTATAATGAAAGCCTGCTCTCAGCTGCTTATAATCCAGAAAGAGCAGAAATGGCTAATCCATGTTAAAATGTTAAAGACTGATAAAAGCTTAATGTGTTTTCTCTCCCAGTGGGATAAGAATTCATTTTTAATAGGAAAAACATATCTTCATCCTCAAGTTCCCAAAATGTTGATGCGTGTAGCCCTGCTGAGTGCAATGTTAAAATAAGTGCAATGGTGGGGTTGGGAAGGGAGAACAAGAGTTCCAAGGTCAAAGAAGTTTAGAAAATACCTATTTTGTTAAATTCATAATGAATATTTATTTGCATACTGAATATTCTGGAAATCATGCAACAATATTAACAAAAATGACAATGAAAGCAACAAAAATCTGGCTAACTTGATTTAACACAATATTTTCTAAATATATTTGAACACTTTAAATATATTTTGTTTTTAGGCCTCTGTTCCAGGGAACACCAGTTTGGGCAGGACCAATAGGCTAGTTTATGTCAAGAGGATCAGCTCCATTATCTTCCCAAATCATACCCAACTGAGAAGTCTCAAATGCTGTCTACCTACAGGGATAGCTGAACTTGGTGTGCTTACATAAAAAATACATATGTGGGAGTCATCAGAGATGGGGTTCATGGTAGAACTCAAAATAGAGAAGCTGCACTAAGCATTAAGTGTTCCAAAGCTCAGGAAACCAGAGGATGTGTGCGTACCTCCCTCATTGTGATCGCTGACTGCTGATCACTTCCCTCAGCTGAGGAATTAGAAGCTGAGGGAAGAGAAAGCATTTAGCTCTGACATGGAAATATAAGGCCATATTTATTCCCTATTTAATGCTCCAGAAACCCATTATGTCATTAACTTAAAAGGGAATTAAATTAGCACCTAGGTCTATTTTTTCATATCTTAGAGAAAATAAAAATAAAAGGCTGTTGCTTTCCAGGCTTTGTGTTGAGTTTCCTTTTATTGCTTAAAATATGAATGATTACCATGTATATGTCTGACTAATTCTGAATGATGATAATCAGGAAATCTCTTTTCCTTTTTTAGTAAACTCACTGATAGCTTAATTTCTTTTTTCTTTTCCCTTTCACAGAATTGTGGATTTATGGAACACTGAATATTATGATTGATTACAATATTTGTATTATAATGAATCGGATGATTGGATCTATTATGTTGCTTCTAGGATATCTGCTCTGCATTGTGTTCTGTTTGCCAGTGAACACTAATACAGAGTCTTTTTGACTCTTAGACACACTGGGAAAAATAATTAAAACAAAAGCTGTTTTCTGTGTTCTGTAAAAACAACTCTTCTAATTCTCAAATTGCAATACCTAAAATATAAATAAATTCAGAGATTAATTTCCAAACCAGAGGAAAGCATATAGAACATAAAAGTTTTGAAAATTCTTCTCATATTTCTTAATTATTTATTTTTAAGATGAAGGGAAATTACGTGTACAATTTGACTCAACAGGGAATTCATACACAAAACCCTTCGAGAATATATCCCAATACACATGGTGAAGACAAACACAGAGACTAGGAAGACAGTCTTAGGAAACAATATTAATTAATTAACATGGAGAGAAGAGCAATGTCCCAGGTAGCAGAACAGAATAAGGGATGTCATCTTAAACAAATAAAACAGAAAACAGGGAGTCAACAGTATTAGTTTGATCAAACAACTTCACAGAAACCAGTGTTTAAAGATAATATAGGGTTCGCATTTGGGTTCATATGAAACCAATTTTGTCAAATCAACTTAAAGTCCATCCCTGAAGGAGAGAAAAATACTAGACAGAAATTGTCCACCCAGTGGACAAACTTTTCATATTACACAAATTCTGTCATGATTGAATGCAATTCAGTGTCAGCACTTAGGGCAGAAAAAAGTAATTTTGCCCATAAGATAGATTCCATTGTTTTCAAAGAAATAGCCAAATATGTCCACAAACCATTGCTTGATTGTATTAAAATTAAATAGACACTGTGTCTGTAAGAATTCTGAAATAACGGTGTCAAGAACGGATGGCAAGTAAAGAGCTATGCCAAAGTGAGCTTTAGGGTGAGGATCACAGCCCAATAGTACATAAGCATATGACTCTAAATGATTTATTTTTTAACTGTAAGTCTCTGGCCAGCAAGAGTTGGATTCTCAAACTGGAAGATCATAATCTAGCCATCAGAATAGCTGTAGTTGATTCAAAGAAAGAGATGAAGTACTGAGAAGATGGGAGTAGCAGTTGTACACCACTGCTACAGTTATGTAACAAAGGCACTCTACCATCAATATCTGTCTTGGAGCCTGAAACACTCTCCCTCTCTCTCTCTCTCACACACACACACACACACACACTCTTAAGTGTATATAAATTCCTCCTTTAAAATGTATTACCTGTATGACTCAGCAAGGTGCTTATCTTCTCAGAACACATCTCACATATTTGAAGAGGATTAAATGATAAAGAACAAGTGAACAGCTTAGTATGCTGTCCAGATACAGGCTATTATATAATATTTTGCATATTTCAGCGGTCAAGAAGTTGTAGTCTGTGTTCATTGTCAAGCTGCCATATTAACTTATCCTATTTCTCTATCTATATATTCAATTTCACTCTTACAGTGATTTCCAATCTCAATTACAATAAACTCAGTTGACTAAACAATCACATATTATCACAATCAACAAAAATGTCATAGATGTTACAGCTAAAGGGTGATATTTATAACCATTTACTATAACTGTTATACTGTACAATAGGAAAATACACCAAATGGGAAAATGAGTACTGTCAGTGAACGACTCTTTTCTGCTGGGCTTACATACATAAGAAAACAATTACACATGATTGGTACGTATTCAATGATGTATTCATTGCTCTTTTATGAAGATTAAATCCTATGTGCATCTTAATATGTTAAGCCTTAGCAATATAAGAAGCCACAAATAACAGAAAAATAAAATGAACGATTAGAATTTTTGCTTGTTAGAATTCTGCATTTATAGTTGAAAATTGATTTGCTTGGATATTGAACGAGTTTCTGTCAAAGTTTCCATTAACGGTTAGCCTTAGTATATTCATTAAAAGCATATATATATATAGTGTATATATATATATATATATATATATGTATATATGAAGTCTGCCATCCTAAGTATTTTATGTGATTACCTTACCATATTGTAATAAGTGTGAAGACAAATGTGTATCTTTGATTAGTATCAAATAACTCTCTTGCATATTAATACCCTCATAAAGTCACATAGAATGCTGAACAATAATTCAAGTTAGTGGATTGTGGTTATTACTGTAAATGTACCCAAACCAGCAGGAGTTGACAATGAAAGTATTGTCTCCATGCTAATAATGTCTGATCTCAAGCATTCTGAGGGAAATTTGAAAACAAGATTGCTATGCTATCTCTATAAATATGAGAAACCTCCTGCTAAAATAAATTGTCCAATTAATTATGTTGCATTACCAGGATGAATTTCAGGTAAAAACACACAGCATCTTTGATTAAATACTAGTTATTAAAGCTTTCGAAATATCATCCATTTGCTTTAGTTACCATAGTGTGCCATGCTGTGTTTGCAAAATTATAATTTTATATTAAATAGATTAAATGTAAGGAATTAGTTGGGGTTATTTAATTCCTCTTCTTGATTAGGTTATCTTTCCTGCATCAAATTGATTCTTTACTTTCTCATCAGTTACACAGAATGATTATAATGGATTGAATTATGTCTCCCCAAAATCATATGTTGTAGTCCTAACCACTCATACCTCAGAATATGACCTTATTTGGAAACAGGGATTTTGCAGATGTAATAAATTAAAATGAAGTCATAATGGGATAGGGTGGGGCCATACTGTAGTAAGACTGGTGTCCTTATAAAAGAAACCCCATATGAAGAGACAGATGTGCACACAAAGAAAATGCCATGTGACAACGAAGGCAGAGAATGGGGTGACACTGCAAAAGGAACATCAAAGATTGCCAGCAAACCACCAGAAGCTGGGCGAACCGTGGAACAGATTCTTCCTCACAGCCCCTCAGAAGATATCAGTCCTGCTGATATCTTTTTCTCAAACTTCTAGCCTTCAGAATTGTGAGACAATAAGCTTCTATGGTTTAAGCTACATGATGCAGAGTCATGCCAGAGAGAAATGATCATAAATTTGTTTTGATTAGGATGATTTTCCCATGTCTATAGGATGAATAACCCCATTGGAAAGAGTAGAAAACTAGATTTGAGAACTAAAATGCTGAAAGACTGACTCAAAGGTACAACTCAGAACCAACAACCTTGACTTAAAATTGCTGACTCAATTCTCAGAAAATCCTCTGGTGGCATGTAAAATACGTTCCTTTGAACTGATAAATTATGACCATTTGGAGATAGAACAGTGCCTGTATTAGTTTGTTTTCATGCTGCTGATAAAGACATACCCAAAACTGGGAACAAAAAGAGATTTAATTGGACTTACAGTTCCACATGGCTGGGGAGGGCTCAGAATCATGGCGGGAGGCGAAAGGCACTTCTTACATGGTGGCAGCAAATGAAAAATGAGGAGGAAGCAAAAGCACCTGTGATAAACCCATCAGATCTCATGAAATTTATTCACTATCATCAGAATATCACGTGAAAGAGTTTATTAAGTATTAACTCACATGATCACAGGGTCCTCAATAGGCCGCCTGCAGGCCGAGGAGCAAGGAGAGCCAGTCTGAGTCCCAAAACTGAAGAATTTGGAGTCCAATATTCAAGGGCAGAAAGCATCCAGTACAGGAGAAAGATGCAGGCTGGGAGACTAGGCCAGACTCTCTTTTCACATTTTTCTGCCTGCTTATATTCTAGCCAAACTGGCAGCTGATTTGATTGTGCCCACCCAGATTAAGGGTTGGTCTGGCTTTCTCAGCCCACTGACTCAAATATTAATCTCCTTTGGCAACACCCTCACAGACACACCCAGGATCAATACTTTGTATCCTTAAATCCAATCAAGTTGACACTCAGTATTAAACATCACAGTTTAATAGAGCAATCTTTACCCATCAAGCTAAGTTTTCAATGTGGATGCATTTTGCTAATATGATTGTTTTATATCAACTTAAAATAACATATTTTGAATTTAAAAAAACGACAAGATGAATACTTTCATCTAAAGGAGGAGTCAAATCTACTAACAATTTATAGATTTATTCTATAAAGTTTTCTTTAAATAATGTCCCAAAACAATTTCTTATGAGATATGGAGAATGATATGATTGTATTGGAATTAGATTGTTATATATAAACCATATGTAAAAATTAATCTCATGTTGCTACAGATTATAAGAGTTTTGAAAGCAGATAGACACATCACTAATCTTTGTACACTGGTATTTAGGATAATGGCCCGTATACAGGAGGCCTCTTAACAAACTGCTGTTCAAGTAAGCCAATCAACACTTAGTATTGCTCAAAAAATGCAGCATTCAGTTGAATAAAGGCAAAAAAAGAGAGTTTTAACTCAGTATATTAAAAAAGCTTGCAAAAGTAAAACAAAAATCTGTTATCTTTGTCTCAGGTTAAAGAACCTGTACTGTTATGTAGTCTGTGCAGCTATTGCTCCAACTGTAGCCCTTTTTCATGGATGATAAGCTTCAATTAATTTTATCATGCACTTCCCTGAGGCCACAGGGAGAAGATCTTGCCACAGGGTTTTTTCTGCCTTTTTCCTGGCATTTTCCAGCATACCAAGTCCTCTTTTTTGGCTCATCCTTGCTTTTTATTGACCTTTTTATTGACTTCAACCTGATCACTTGATGGACTTTTAATTTTTATTTGACTCTGTTCTAGCAATAACATGTAGATATTATCACCTATTTTCCCCCTGTTTCTGACTCAGGGCAGAATACCCTTTTTCTGATGAAAGAAAAGGGCTGGGCATGCAGTTATCTCCCAGAAAGATTTCAGGAAGACAACTCAAGCCCACAATGGCAAAGAATAAAACAGACAGGAAGCCCAACAGCTGATGAATTTCCCACTTAGTATTCAACATAAATGAGCTTTTGAAACGTATATATTTTTAAATATGCATATATTAATGTGTTTGTGTGTGTGTGTGTGTGTGTGTGTATATATATATGTGTGTGTGTGTGTGTATATATATATATATATATGTGTGTGTGTGTGTGTGGTTTTCCTCTTGCTCAACCAAATCTAGTTTCTATGTCCCATTCACATCTTACTACAAAGTGTGGCCACCTTTGTCAGTGACACCATTCCTGTTTTTGCCCCATCTTATTACTTATTTACATTCTTTCAATTCTGATTATTCTACTCCTCTTTATTCTTTCATCCTCTCAGCTTCAGTATTTCCTTTAATTACCAACTGCTGAGGAATATCAGCCAAGGTCAGAAAGCAAGTGTGGGAATTCCATCTTCCACATTCTGTCCATTTTTGTTTAGAATGGACTTTCAACTTGCCTGAAATTTCTCCCAGGGGTTTATATTTGCCCATGTCACCACTTTGGAACAAAATTCATCTCCCATACCCTAGGCACAGGCTGTTAAAAATCTTGAAGTTATAATGGACCCTTGAGTCACAGCTGACTCAAGGTGTTGAATTTTTCTTCCCCTCTACAGAAAAAAAAAGAAAAAAATTCATTTTCTTTCCTTCTAGTTCCAGGACTATATGGCTGTGTACTGCTATTAACTTACAGATTGACTGCTCAATATGCTTGATGATAACACTAATAACAGTCAATGTTTTATCACCTGGAAAATAGACAAAGCAAGAGCCTGAATTAGAATAGACCATAGTGTTGATGTTTATTTAGTCTTCCTAAAATGTACTTCTAAATAGATTCAATTCAGTGAGTTCAAAACCTATCAGCCAGATTTTTGATAATATGATCCTGCTGTTCAGTACTTTTCCTGAGTTCTAATTTACATGGGCATTGATCTTCCAATCTCATGCTTTCCTGAAAAAGGCTCTGCAGTCATTCCCTATCTCTTCATTCTTCCCAATTTTGGGAACTTGTCTGAGGCCGCTGGTCATATATTTGTATTGCCTCCACCTCAGTTCTGACTTGTGACCCTTTACAACATATATAGGAATTGTTTTTCTTTTGGGGGAGCAAATTCAGCATGAAAATCTTGTGTTAAGTAAGCACAACACACACACAAAATTAATTAGAAGGTAATTAACTCACTTTACGTAAAATTCAACACAAGATTCCTTCAGACAAGGACTGCTCTAAATATGTTTAAAATAAAATAGTAAGATTATCTTTAATCCTTATCAAATGTGGCTAAAGACAATTCGATTTTCTTAATACGAGGTTTGAAGAGTACTTTTATAATATTTTTTTAGAAACATAGAATTTTCATTTCAGTGGAGGAAGAAATAATTAACACGGATTGCTGCTCACCTGCTGAACCTCACTAGAATACAGCTCCCACAAAGAAAGGAATTTTGTCTCATGCTTTCCAAGGGCATGCACAGTGCATGGCACATAGTAGATGCTCAATAAATAACTTTGAATGAAGATGAATAATTTATATAAAATATTGTACCTCCTAGACTTCTCAGGGCCATAGATTGTGCTTTGTCTGCTTACACATCTGTATATTTTAACACAGTTCCTGGTAATTTATTGTTTTCAATAAATATTTGTTCAAAAAAAGAGAATGAAACTTTTACATGTGGCTGGCCCTATGAGTGCAGCCATAATTAGGCCAACTAGTTCAATATCCTCTCTCCCATAGAACTCCAATTTGATCTCATGTTTTGAGTTCTGAGATATTCTCCAGAACGTCTCTAAGTAAGTGAACATAAAATCTTGCTAAGGCCAGGAAAACCCAGAAACATATTGGTACTATTGATTTCATATCAAAGTGACATCTGTCAGATCAGTCTACTGTCCAGCTCAGGGGCCTGAAGGGATGGGGCACAAAACAGGTACATTTTCTCTTAAGAGAGGCAATCAACCGCCCTAAGGTAATCAGAGGAAAGAGCAGGCCTTCAAGAAAAGCCTCAGGAAGAGGCACAGGCAGCCCTGGGTGGACCCAATGGCCACAGGCTCCTGAGACAGAGGGCTCTCAGCTAGTTTTTCCTTCAAGTTTTTCCCAGCATTGGCTCTGCTTTCACAACAGAGGTTTCATCAGTAACAACATATGTCTTTCTTCCACAGATGAAATAGAATTACTCCCTTGGGAGATTTACTTCTTTGCATTTTAAACTTTGTGACTAACTGGAAAAAATGGGGGCAGGGCTCCTATTTACTCAAATTACAGTTTTCATTCTCCGTCAACCTTCATAATTTGGCAAATAGATTCTGTTATTTGGTGTGCGGAAAAAGTAAGACATGGAGTATATTATGCAACTTCCTGCAACTCTAATTAAGATTCTTACCATTTGGAACCTGCAATACACACACGTTAATCTCCAAAGAAAACAAAAATTGCAGCCTCTTTCAACATTATGCAGAGGGGGCCATTAAGCTCTTTTGTATCCTCCCAGTGAGCCTCCCTGCTGCAGTCTGCCTGCCGGGTACTGTAGGCTCCCTGGGGAAGGCTGGCACCCTAGGGAGCATCACAGGAGTCTACAGAGGCTGACATTTTCCCTAAAACTCCTTCATTTCCTAGCAAGTTCAGCATACTAACAGACTTTCCATTTAGGCTGCCTCCTGGATTACTTTACACAATTTGTGTGCATGGTTGAGGGAGTCTAAAACGTCTTCTCAGACTCCATAAGGGTCTTGGCAACCAACCAGTGGGTCTTTCCTTGGTAACATTTTGGCATCAGCTACCTTGCTTTGCTGGGAAGAGTTTTGTCTATACCCAGCATTGGAGTGGTCTGCAAAACCCCCTTTAGACTTTGAGTGCCTTGTATTCTCAGGATCTAACTGAGAATCTGGCATACCATGTTTATATAAAATACTTTAAACATACATCACTACATAAAGGAGTATAACAAGATGATTATATATGGCATTTATCACCTCTTGCTCATATCCCAGACATAATATCCAACTGAAAGTATTTATTCATCCATTTGTTAACTCAGTCACCCACCAACTATTACTGAACACCTACATTAGACTAGTAAATTTTAAGTGCTTCAACAAAGACATTGGCCTTGACCTCAGGAATCTGAAATTAGGAAATGAAAAAAAAAAAGTAGGATTGAAAATAAAACTGGAAAGGGATTATCAAAATCCACAATACACCAAAAACAACACACATTTTCCCCCAAGCAAAGTTTATGCTTTGAACAAGTTTATTTCTTTGAACAAGTTCAGGTACTTCTACAGGTATTTTCTCATTCACTCCTTATTGTAAAACTAGAAGAAATCAGAAGATATTATAATTTTCTTCCTACAGATGACGAATATAAAATTCATAAAAGATGAAATGTGTCTCCACCTCTAGGTAATGGTAGAAGTTATGGTCTCACCACATCATACCAACTGGAGATTGTATTACGTTTGGCAATGGTTTGTCAAAATATAATACCAAAGTGCTGAGTTTATTTCACAATTGTTAGTAGTGAGAGATAAATAATAGATATAGGTAATGCAGATATAAGTTCAATCACGTTTCTTGTTCCTCTATGTAAACAATATTTCTCCACAATAGAAATCATATTACAAATGAAAAGATAGCAAGGTACCATGTGAAACATATTGACAGAAAATGTGAAGAGTTGGCTTTTAGTCCTGCTTGTCTAATCCTATGTACTTAGCAGTTTTGTCTATCTAATCCAGAGTGTGGAGGTTAGAAGCAACATTTCGCCTCTCTGAAATTCCATTTTCTCAGCTGTGAAACTTGCTGATACACTCCCTCTTTCCTAAGAATGTCCAGAGATCAGTAAAACAATATATGTGAAAGTATTTTGAAATATGCTAACATTGAATGCAAATATAAACTTGCAATAATTAACCCCCTGCATTCAGATTGAATTTGTTTTCATCTTACTTTCCTATGCCAATTCTAATGTGATTTAGTCTCCACAGCCTAATTATGCTTGGAATCATAACATTTTAAATATTTAAATTTTACCTAATTTAATCTAATAATTAACCTGAAATTCCCCCCACGTGTTTTAAACCCATTACTTCTTGAAGTGTCTTTGTTGACTAATGAGAAAAATAGGTCCCTCTTCTCTCCATAACACCTCTTTATGCATCTGTAAACAGTTATCATGTGTCCCCTCTGTTTTTTTTCCTCAAGATTGAACATTCTCAGGTCTCTCAGCCTTTTCTTATAGGCCCCGTTTTCAAGGCCCTTCATCATTTTTTGTTGCTTTCTTTTGAAACCTCTGCCAAACTTGTCTATGTTGTAATAAGTGTGCCTTCCCAAATGGAACATGGTACTCCAATCAAGGGCTAAAGATTGCCAAGTGGAGTCTAATCATCGCCTTATTTATTTTATCCTTGACAATTCTGCTAATACAACACACGGTAGCAGTTGCTTTTTTTCTTTAAACAGCATCATACTATTGACTTTTTTCTCAGATATTATCTAGCATAAATTAAAGCTCCTAAGGATAAAAATTAGTAAAATTAACTTACTAATTTTTTTTTTTTTTTTTAGTCACAGTGCTTAGGGCACCATTTCATAACTATTAGGTGATTAATAAATATGAAGCAAATCAATGAACATTATTTGTACCTACAAATAGTAGTGTTCTAAAATTGTTTTGAGATGATGAAAAATATAGGTGGTTCTTTCTTTCATGATTGAAATGCCCTAAAGAGTAGAAAATTCATGTCTGACTCCTACGGAGTTTTTTAAAGAACCCAATAAAATTAGTTTTCAAAAGCACATAATTAAAATGAAAGGGAAGTTTTACTGAATTTTATTTACATAGCATAGCTCTTCATTTAACATGAAATTTTCTGGAAACTACCAGAAAACCAGAAACACGAACCATGAAACTAATGACCAATTAACGTAAAATCAATTACTGTATGTAATGTGATAGATGACCTTATGGAATTGAGCTGAACTGTCAAACTTGCTTAATATTTGATTTTCCAGGACCAAATCTACAGAAAATATGAAATGATATGGCAAGGTCAGTGACTACAATGCAAGAAGCTTTGGTCTTCTATTGTATCTACTGAGTAGAAAAATATCCAGACTGCCGTTTTGACTATCAAAATACAAGCCAGGAACCCAGTAGCTATATCAAGACTTTCTTTAGGGGGAATTAGTAAATGAGAGCGAAAAATGTAATCTCATACAGATCAGCAGATTGGATTTAAAGGGATCTTAACTAGTGATGATTCCCTTTTATCTTCTAAGTATTATGAACATTTTATCTTATCAGACTGGCTAAGAATCTGTTGCCACATGTTATGCAATGAGAAAATATCAAGTGCATCAGTAGCAATGTAGCTAATCTTCCCTGGCTATTCAGATGAGAAATGACCCATAGTTTAAATACAACCCTTTTGGAGAACAAAGAAAGAGCAAGGAAAGAACAAAGAAGACTTCTCTTAGAATTTTAACTGTACCAGAACAAATTATGCATTCTGGACTGCAGGGTTTTTTTTTTTTTCATACTTGGAAAATGTCCTTTTAGTATGGCTTTTCATGGAAAAATATACAGAACCAAGTTAAACAAAACACATTTCAGCAAAGCTTTGTGAATATCATTGGCTAAAATCAATGCATATATTATTAAAATAAACCCCAGGAAAATATGATTGTTCAGCTATCAATATGTATTGGAAATTTACTTTATATATAAGACTAGGAATTTTGGGAAGGCTCTAAGTTATAAAATACATTTTGAAAATAGTTTAGTCAGGTAACAGGGGATAGAGACATAAAAATGGTAAAATCTAACTGCCTATTTTCAGCTTTTCGCCTACCTGACCACTGGGCAACATTTTATGCAAGTGAATATTACCTAATTCACCAATCTTTCCTTGATTGTCAAGCAGTTCTTCACCTACTTATCTGGCTACTTTTTCTTGATTGTTTTTTAACTATCTATCTCTGAATGCCTTCTTTTCTCCTAGGGTCTGTCCCTAACCCTGAGTTCCTTAGTCCATTCTCAGGGCTTCAACTTCCATTCATATGCTCATAGCTTCCTTTTATGTTAAAAATCTCTGGTTGCATATTCACACCAGGACTTTGAGCAAAATAAGAAATGTATTATCCAGAGATAATAGTGTGTTCTGTAACTCAAGGCTAGGCAAGATTCTTGGACTGGGAGTGGAAAAGCTTTGAGGAATGTTTTCCTGTTTCTCACCTCTCTGCTGCTCTCTGCTCATAGACTTCAGCATTCCCTCCTTGCCTTCTCTCACCCTACTTTCTCACCAGCCCCCACAACAATACACCTCTCTCTGCCTCTCATTTCAATTAATTTTTATGTTATGTTCAGGATAAACACAGACCAACTGATTAGCTCTAAATTCCAATTCCAAATTCTCATGTGAACAGAATCAGTGCTGCATGGAGCAGGCTTTCATAGCTGTCCTATCTGTGATCAGTACAGCAAGGGCCAAGGTACAAGAGGTAGCCATGTGTCTCTCCTTGGGGGATCCAGGGGCAATGCGGTAAGAAGGGGTAGTCATGTGCTAGATCAAAAGCCTAAAGGATGTCTGAAACAAATAGCAAATATATGTCTACAACAAAAATTGTTTTAAAGGTTAAGGTTTAATTCAGTATTTTAAGATTAAAAAAAATTGTGTTGATTACTTGCTTTTGGCTTTAACATCCCCCTGGGCAGAAAAACAGCAGTATAACAGTTCAGAGTAGTCAAACAGCCATGGATTCTACTCCCACAAGTCCTGTAAGAGCAGAGAACAAGTCTACTGGTGATAAAGACAGGAGGCAGGGAAATGCTGGGTAGAAGAGGGCAGTTCCCTGGCAAAGGCCCCACCCTCAAGCCTGGAAACCCACAGCCCTAAATTAAAAAAGGCACTTCTGTTTTCACACCCAAATGTTGCCTTTTGGCCCACCATGCCCCACTATCCTATACCCACATAAACCCCAAACCCCAGGCTTCATGAGCAGAAGAGCAGAGGAACAGGAGAATAGCAGAGCAGTGCCACATAGAAGAAGAGAAGAAAAGGAGCATCTGAACATTGAGAGGAGTTTGGCTGGGGATAGTCAGAGAAGAGATTGGCCACCGGATGCCCGAACTCCAGGGGAAGATCATCTTCCCATTCCGTCCCCTTTCCAGCTTCCCATCCATTCCACTGAGAGCCACCTCCATCCAGCAATAAAATCCCCCACATTTACCATCCTTCAGTTTGTCCATGTAACCTGATTCTTCTTGGACACCGGACAAGAACCCAGGTACCAAGAAAGCACTGAGCTGGTTAACACTTAAGCCATATGTGGATGGCACAGCTAAAAGGGCATTGTAACATACCCACTGGGGCTTTGGAAGTCACAAGCACCCACCCCTAGATA
This sequence comes from Pongo pygmaeus, assembly GCF_028885625.2. Lineage (NCBI taxonomy): Eukaryota > Metazoa > Chordata > Mammalia > Primates > Hominidae > Pongo > Pongo pygmaeus. The sequence goes on along the minus strand of NC_072373.2, from coordinate 33,243,588 downwards.
CTACCATGGGACTAGAGCCCAAAAGTTCTTGCCCCAGCTCTCACACCTGCCCATCTGCATGCTCCCCCTCCTGCAAGGAGTTTGAGTGCAAGGCGGTCAAGCAGACAAGCCACACCTCTGTCACATATCCTGCGACGGGGTGTCAGGGAAGTCTCCCATTTCACTGGAGTCCAGTTATATTCCTATGATCCAACAGAGATCTAGTGTTAGTAGATGCCAATAAGCACAAAGTAAATGGAGAAATTAATCACTTTGGGAAGCAATTGACAGACACCGCTAGTGTCTTTTCCATGTGAAAAGCTTTCATTTCATATATGCAGTTTATTACGCCTATAGATATTGCCTCATACATGCCCACAAAACAGAGATAACGCTGCATATTAGATATAAGGGGAAAAAAACCCTCAAAATAGGATACTTGCTGAAAGTTTTTAATGAGGCTTTAACAGCTCTGTAAATTAAAGTTCTAATTTGCACAGTTTTGTGAAGTAAACAAGGAGAGAACAGCATCAGATGTAGGCTGCCGCTTGCTGCCTCCACTCAACACATTTTAAGTGAGTGTCAAATTGATTTTGCAATCTTTAATTATATTTCTTTAATTTTTTTCCAACTACTGAATTTATAAGTATGCAGAAGAAATCTGTTTTCAAGCAACTATATTGCTCACAGTTGAACTTAATAATGTAGCATATTAACATGGATTATATAAGCTATGAAAAATACATTACAGAGGTGCGGTAGCATCAAGGCAATAACTGGTCAACTGTATACTCAAGTGTCTATTTCATATTTTTACTGAGTAAATTCCTTCTTAGGATAAAATAAAATATAGCTCTTTCTATTTACAAAAATTCCCTTCTGAATGTGAATGAGATCAAAAGAAACTTTATTTCATAAAAAAAGTTATTTCATTGAAATTGTACAAGATTCTTGTCAGCATAATTTAATGAAAGTCATTTTCTTATTTTTATGACAAACAGTGTATACCAATTTGTTTCAGGTGAAATTTGGAGTGATAAGCAGTATATACACTGCTTAAGTTTGTATCTGGAAGAGTTCAGAATTTAAATGATAAAATAATATTAAAATTGTTTGTTTTTTTTCCAAACAAAGTTAAAGCAACTTGTTCATTACAGTGTAAATCAATGGTTCCCATACCTGAATGTTGCAAGAATCACTTGGAGAATATTTTATCAATTTTAGTGAGATAAAAATTTACATGTACACTAAAGAACATCTGTTTAAATGGTTCAGTTCGATATGTTTTGACAGACGTACACACTTGTAAAACCACTACCTTGATTATTACAAAGCATTTCCATCACCCCCTCCTCCTCAGGCCTAGGCAACTGCTGATCTCCTTTTTGTCACTATACATTAATTATTATTAAGAATTTTATATAAGTGGAATTATGAGTAAGTGTTCTTCTGCTCTTTCCTTTGTATTGCTTACTATTATTTCATCATATATATATACCACATTTTATTAATCAATTCACCTACTGATGGATATTTGAGTTGTTTCCAGTTTCTGGCTCTTGTGAATGTAGGTGCAACGCATATTTGTGTGCCAGCCTTTTATATGTACAGATTGTTTCATTTCTCTTAGACAAATAGCTGGGGTGGGGGTGTGTAAGATAGCTCTGTCTTTAATAGTGTAGATCTGTATATTTTATCCAAATGCAAATTTCTAGGTATTTCTCCAGAGATTAGGATGAAACTGATTTTACAAAATTATGACAGTAAGAGAAATCTGGCATAGTTGACTCCATCTTGCTTCTAACCTTCAAGCTGTCTTTGGCCATTCCTGGACACTGGGAGAAATTTAGTTCATAGTTTAACTTGAAAGCAAAGATGATCATACATGATCATCCCTCCCTAAAACTAACCTCCTCCTTTCTCAGAGACCAAAAACCACTTTCATAAGACTAATGAAACGCCACAAGAACAGGATTATGGGAGGGGCCTGAATGCTGCTAAAATGTAGGCATAATTTTTATAATTGCTTACTGTTCAGGAATAATGTGGTCAGAGGTCACAAGATTGGTGACTTCCCCAATTGCTGCTATAGATAACATCACTATTGTAAAACCTAAGATTGTTTTTTTTGAGATGTTTTTCAAACTGATCCCACCTGGACTAATGACTCATGACTCAACCCATCCTGTTGTCCCACCCAGAGACAGACTCAATACAAGAGGACCATTTTCCATGCTCTTATGATTTCATCTTCAACTAATCAGCAGCACCCATTCCCTAGCCCCTCTGCCCACCAAATTATCCATAAAAATCCTAACCTTCAAGACTTCAGAAAGACTGATTTGAGTGATAACTCCAGTTCTTCCACTTGGCTGGCTTGGCTTAAATTAAATTTTTACTACAATGCTGCAGTCTCAGTTAATTGATTTTGTTTATGTAGCAGGCAAGCAGAACCTTTTGGACAATTACAAGAATTCAATAGATCTATGCTGGGATTCAGAATTTGATTTTTTTTTAACCACTCAGCTACGCTAATTCTTATAAGGAAGATCTTCTAACATTTTGCAGACATTCTATAAACAATCTTATTAGATGATTAAATAAAATTGCCACTTTTAGTGAGTCAATCTATGAATAGTAGATGTACAATATCAGTGAAAATATCAGCATGTCCTTCTTAAAAACGTTGTTGGTATCAGGCTCTAACCTCCACTGTGGTCTTATAAAGATGAATAAAATTATGTTCAAAATTTTCAGTGTGATGGCCCTTGCATGATCTGGCCCCTTTTTTATTTCAGCCTCACCATGCACCCTTCTGGCAAAACTCTAATTTATATTAGAATTTCTAACTTTTTCTTGCTTACTAATTTGTTTATTTATGTACATGTCATCTCCCACATTAAGACATTGATACATGATACTTTCTCTACCTGGACTCCTTTACTTTCCTTCTTCCTTTTTCTTTCTTTCTTTCTTTTTTTTTTTTTTTTTTTTGCCTAGCGAACTCAACTTGCCTCATCCTCTGAGAGGTCTTCACTAATCCTCTAGACTGGGTTGAGTGCTTCTGTTATGTTACAGTATTTTTTTCACGTCTTATTTTTGGACTTTGCAGGCTTGAAATATTTATTCGGTAACTTTTCAAAGTGAAGTATAACAAAAATAAAGTGCACTAATTATCAAGGTATATTTTGATGGACATTTACAAAATAAATCTACATTTATAAACTCCTCTCAGACTAATTTATAAAATAATTCCAGAATCTCAGAAGGCTTCTTTTTTCTTCCTTTCAGTTATTACCCAATCTACTGATTTCTGTCACCACTGATTTCACTTTCCAGCTTTAGAAATGGACAAGTGAGACCTAATTAAACTAAAGTGCCTCTGCACACACAGGAAAAGAAACTATCCACAGAGTAAACAGACAGCCTACAGAATATACAAATTACGCATCTGACAAAGTTCTAATATGCAGAACCTATAAGGAACTTAAACAAATCAACAAAAGAAAAACAACTCCATTTAAAAAATGGGAAAGAACATGAACGTATACTTCTATCTCTTTTTTTTTTTTTTTGAGACGGAGTTTTGCTCTGTTGCCAGGCTGGAGTACAGTGGTGCCATCTCGGCTCACTGCAACCTCTGCCTCCTGGGTTCAAGTGATTCTCCTGCCTCAGCCTCCTGAGTAGCTGGGATTACAGGTACACACTACCATGCTCAGCTAATTTTTGTATTTTTAGTAGAGACAGGGTTTCACCATGTTGACCAGGATGGTCTCGATCTCCTGACCTCGTGATCCACCCACCTCAGCCTCCCAAAGTGCTGGATTACAGGTGTGAGCCACCGTGCCCAGTCGAACATACACTTCGCAAAAGATGACATACAAGCAGCCAACAAACATGAAAAAATGTGCAGCATCAATAATTGTCAGAGAAATGGAAATCAAAACAACAATGAGATACCATCTCACACTAGTCAGAATGGTTATTATTAAAAAGTCAAAAAACAACAGATGCTGGTAAGGCTGTGGAGAAAAGAGAATGCTTATGCATGATTGGTGGAAATGTAAACTAGTTCAGCCACTGTGGAAAGCAGTCTGGAGATTTCTCAAAGAACTTAAAACAGAGCTACCATTTGACACAGCAATCCCGTTAGTGGGTTTATACCCAAAGAAAAATAAATCATTCTACCAAAAAGACGCATGCACTCATATGTTCATTGCTACACTAATCACAATAGCAAAGACACGGAATCAATCTAGGTGCCCACCAATGATGGACTGGATAAAGAAAATGTGGTACATATACATCGTGGAATACTACCCAATCACAAAAAAGAACAAAATCATTTCCTTTACAGCAACATGGATGCAGTTGGAGTTCATAATTCTAAGTGAATTAATGCTGGAACAATAACCAAATACTACATATTCATTTATATGTGGGAGCTAAACATTGAGCACATATGGACATAAACATGAGAACAGACACTGGAAGGGAGGGAGGGGACTGTAATTGGAAAAACTACCTATCGGATACCATGCTCACTACTTGTGTAATGGAACCCATACTCCAAATGTTAGCATCATGCAACATAGCCAAGTAACCAACCTGCACGTTGTACCTGTTATACCTAAAATAAATGTTGAAATGAAAAAGAAGAAATTTATATAAATAAAATAGTAGACTCTTTAGATTCTAGCTTGTTTTACTCACTAACAGGTTATAAGATTCACCCATATTGTTCTCTGAAGCAATAGTTGGCTCATTTTTATTTCTATACATAGTCCACTGAATAAATTTATTATAATTTATTATCCATTCTACTGTTGATAGAAATTTGGATTGTTACCAGTTTTTGATTATTAGAAATAAAGTTGCTATGAACAACTTTGCATGTGTTTTTTAGAGCACATATGTATGTATGTATTATTATTATTTTTTAGAGACAGGATCTTGCTCTGTCACCCAGGCTGGAGTGCAGTGGTGCAATCAAGGCTCACTGCAGCCTTGAACTCTTGGGTTCAAAAGATTCTCTTACCTCAGCCTCCTGAGTAACTGGGACTACAGGTGCCTCACCATGCCCAGCTAATTTTTCAGCTTTTTGTAGAGATGAGGTCTCACTATGTCAACCAGGCTAGTCTTGAACTCCTGAGCACAAGCAATACTTTTGTCTTGGCCTCTCAAACTGCTGGAATTACAGGTGTGAGCCACCGTGCCCTGCATATGTATGTATTTATTTGGGGTATTTATGTGGCAATATGTTATTACTGTACTTATCTGTTCTTTTGCCTATACTATACATGCTTACCTACTGCAGTCTTATAGTTAGTCTTGATACGTAAGCCCTCCTACTTTGCTCTCTTTTAGTATTGCCTTGGCTATTCTAAGTACTTTCCTCTTTCATGTGCATATTAAAATTAGCTTGTCAATTTTTACATTAATCCCAGGATTTTGAGAGGGACTATATGGATTCTACAGATCAAACTAGGAAGACTTGCTATTTAACAATATTAAGTCTTTAGATCCATGAACGTGGCACATCTTTCCATTTATTTGGTCTTTAATTTCTCACAGTAATTTTTTGTAGTTTTCAGAGTGGAGGTCCTACATTACCTTTTAGTAGACTTGTTTCTAAGTCATTTAAGTGTGTTAGTTCTAGTAAGCATGGTACTTTTAAACATTTCATTTTCTACTTGTTTTTTGCTATTCAATAGAAACATTTGATTTCTGTACATTGACCTTTATTCAACACTTTTCTAAGTTTACTGAGTAAACTGAATAGTTTATATATTATTTTGACATCAAGACAATAATGACATCTACAAATAAAGATGGTTTACTTCTTCTTTGACATACCTAATACTTATTTATTTTATTGATATATTGCTCTGGCTGGTACTATACTTCCAGTACAACATTAAATAAAAGCAGTGATAGTGAATTTCCTTGTCCTGTACCTGACCTCTGGGAAAAAGCACTTGATATTTTACTATTAGAGGTCTTTTACAAAAACAATTTATTAGGATGTGTTCTTTCACTCCTAGTTTGCTGAGAATTGTTATGAATAGTTATTATATTTTATTAAATGCATTTGTTAAATATGTGGTGATAATTTGGAATGTTTCATTTTTACTATGTTAATGTGTTGAATCACACACATTTTGAAAAGATTACACTACTGGGATAAAACCTGCATGGTCATGATATAACATTTTATTTATGTACATACACACACACACACACACACACACACACACACAGAGAATGTTAGAATCTACTTTTGTGATTATTATTGACCTGTGTTTTCCTTTATGTTAATTTCTTTGTCAGATTTTAGTGTATAAGTTCTTCTGACCTCATAAAATGAGATAGAAACCATTGCAATTTTCTATTTTCTGTAAGAGTTTTTTTGTAGGATTGCTATTATTTCTACTGTAATTGTTTGATGAAATCCACCAATCGGGCCACCTTCCCTGGGGTTTTCTTTATGTAAAAGACTTAACTATAGATTTCATTTTTAAAACACATCTAGGACCACATAGATTTTCTAGATCTTCTTGTGTCAGTTTAAATTTGGAGATTTTCTCCTATGCAAAGGATCTCTGTGTTTTGTCTGTATTGTCAAGGTTTTAGCGTAGTGCTGTTCTTAATACATTATTCTTTTTTTAATGTCTGTAAGATTTCTAGTAATGGCTCTTTGCATCCCTGAGAGTAGTAATCTGTACTTTCTCTTTTCCTTGATCACTTGCAAAGAATTTTTTTCCCCAAATTTTCTAAGAATCAATTCTTGGTCTTATTTTCTCCATTACATTTCTGTTTACTATATCATTGATTTCTCTTATTTTTATAAATTATTTTATTCAAATATTTTTTGGGTTTCATATGCTGCTTTAATTTCCTGGTTTCTTCTTGAGTTGGAAGCTAATTGATTTTTAACCATTCCCTTTTTCTAATATATGCATTTAAAGCTATAAAGCAAAATCAGATTCCTGATATTGTCCGTCCTACAATGTTTTTATATGTATTAAGGCATTATTATCATTAGATAAAAATAATTTTTAATTTCCATCATTTCTTTTTGAGCCAGGGATATTTTCCAGTCGGATTATGTTTTAGATTTGGAGTTCTAGTTTAATCCCACAGTTGTCAGAGAACTTGAAATATTATGAGATCAAGCTGAATGCAGTGGCTCATCACATCTGTAATCCTAACACTTTGGGAGACTGAAGTGGGAAGACTGCTTGAGCCCAGGGGTTCAAGACCAGCCTGAGCAACACAGTAAGACCTCGTCTCTTAAAAAAATTTAAAAAAATTATGAGATTTCTATAGCCCAGGATGTTAACTATTTGGAAAATGTCCTATGTGTTCCTCAAAAATGCATATTGTATAGTTGTTGGAAGTTATGTTCTATATATGACAACACTTATAAAATATGTCACATGTTTTATATACAGATATAATTGCTTATTCATTTTCAAATCTTTGATAGCTATACTAATATTTTGTGTACTTTTTCTGTCAAAATATTAGATGGGGATTTATATCTTCAACTATGAGGATATATTTATTTCTGTTTATTTCTGCCAACTTCAGTTTTATATACATATCTGAAGCTACAAGTAGCCCCTAAATTTAGGATTATATGTCCCTCTATTGAATTGATCTTTTTGTCATTATGAAATGTCTTCCATTTTGTCTACTAACATTTATTGTCTTAAAATCTATCTATATATCGATATATCTTATCTCATTCTTTGTTTTCATATTTTGTCTTTATATTTAAAGTATGTTTATAAGAATAAACAACAAATATTTTTATTTTTTAAATCAATCTGAGAACTTTTATACTTATTTGGGTAGACTATTTAGATTTATTGCAACTACTGATATAGTTGAGTTTATGTTCACCACAGTGGTATTTGTCCTTTTATTCCTCACATTTGCTCTTTGTTTCTGTCTTCTTGTTGCCACCCTCAAACTCCTTTATCAGCTTAACCTGTGTTTCTTTAATATTTAGTGTTCCCTTATATTAATTTTTTTAAATCATTCTTATGGTTGTTACCTTTGGGATCATAATCTGAATCCTTGATCCATTATGGCCTACTTCACATTATTAATTCTTCAACTTCCATAGCTTTTTAGGAATTTTACCACAGTTTAGCTCTATATAGACCCCTTCATCATTTGTGACAAAATAATTGATGTCATACATTTTTTCTTACATGTTATCAACTTCAAAGTATGATTTTTATGCCTTTTATCATAAATATTACTTTTTATTTACACACCTAGTTACCATTTCTAGAGGTTTGCACTCTTTCCTGCAGCTCTGTGCTTCCTTTTGGGATCTTTTCCTATGTCCTAATACACTTTATGATTTTTATAATGCCAGTCTTTTGATGATAACTTTTTTCAACTCTTTTGTTAAGAAAAATATTTTATTTTACCATTTTTGATAGATATGTTTCCTGGGTACAGAAATCTTGACTGGTAGTTTTCTTTTGTTGTTATTATTGTTAAAAAATAATTTTAGCATTTAAAAAGTATCATTCCATTATATTCTGGCATTCATTTTTTGTTGTTGTTGAAAACTCAGACATCATTCTTATTTTTGCTCCACTGAAGGTAATAAGTCTCCCCACCCTCCCCAGGTGCTTTTGAAGGTTTTTCTTTGTCTTTTATTTTAAGCAATTTGACTATAATATACCTGGATATGGCTTTCCTTATATTTGCCCTCCTTATGGTTTGCTAAACTTTGTTAAACTATGTGTGAACTTATTTTTCATATTTGATAATATTTGGCTATTCTACAATATTACTATTGTCTCATTCTTTCACTTTCCTTCTGGGTCCTCAAATACCTCACTGTTCTTTTTTTCACGTTTTCATTTCCTTCTCGCTATGCTTCAGTTTGGACAATTACAATTGACCATTGAGTTCTCTAATCTTGCCTTCTGCAATGTTTCATTTGCGAAACTCATCAATATTCTCTTCATTTCAGGTATTTTACTTTACATACCATTTTTTCCTATTAATTACTGTACAGATTTCAATTTTGCATTGAAATATTTTTTATCTTATCATCCTTTCTGTCCACCTTGTCCTTTATTTTCTCTTAACATTAACTGAAGTTATTTTGAAGGCTTTGTCTGCCCCTATCGACTATTAACATTTGATTATTGGTCAGTTCATGGATGACGCATAGTAAAACCTCTGGATTATTTTATCTTTTACTAATGAATGCAAAATCCTGTTTTGACAGGAAGTAAAATTACCAGATTACCTCGACCTTACTAAGCCTTGGCTTTAGGCTTCACTAGGGTGAATCTGTTTCAATTATCTCAATGTTCCTAAGGAATAGCCCTTATTCCTAAAGCATGGGAATTTACTCATAAAGGATGGACTTTTGGAGAGTCGAGTGAAAGCTCAGAGTATTTACCAAGGTTTCTCTACTGTGGTTAAGTCCAAACTCCATGTGTTTATCCTTAGCTCTATGTTGCGTGTGAAATCTCTACTTAGCTCCAACTACCAAGCAGATCTTCTCTGCTATGTTTCTCATAGGATTATTCTAAATGTTGGCCAAGGACCCAAAAAAGAATTGTTACACAGAATTTTTGAAATATTTTTTAGCATCGATCTTCTCTCTGGGAACCTACCCTCCAAATCTACTTTTGTAGCCCAGAATTCTAGTTTTTATTCCTTTACCAGATATACTAATGTCTCTGCTTGAGCTCAATAATTCCAGCTGTGTGCAACTCAATTTATTTGCTTTTCTTCACTTAAGCATAATAGCTCTGCACTGTTGCTATAAAATGGCCACAAATAGGTGTTTTATATACATTTTGTTCAACTTACATTGTTGCATACAATATTAAGAATAAAGCAATTTACTTTATCAGGGATGGAATTGGTATTTTATCTACTGAGTTTCTAACTTCAGCTGTTACTCAGCTCTAAAATTCCTATTCTAATATATTCCCATTTGCTACTTAAATTCTGAACATTTTCATTGATTTTATTGATAATATTAATTATAGTTATTTTAAAGTCTGTGTCTGGATATATGCATATATACCTACATGTATATGTGTGTATATGCCTATGTGTGTATGCAAATACAGATTTCCATATATCTGAATTACTTGAGGATATGTTTCTATTTTTTATTTTATTTATCTTATCTTTTGGTTATTTGGCCCTATTTTCTGGTATGCCTGTTAATATTTGATTGAATGTCCAACATTATATAGGAAAAAATTGCACACTCTGGGACTCTGGTTGATGTGATCACCTTTCAGCAAATATCTAAATATTTTTGGTAAAAAAATAACTTTTATCTCATTAGTATAATTAGTAGTTAAGATTAATTGAGGCTTTATCTGAGGAAGAAGAGTCTATTAATGATTTGCTCTTCTAGGATTTCAATTGAAAACCTAACATGTACACCAGGACCCCACCCAGACTCTAATTTTTTGCCTGTCTTTTTTTTTTTCCCTAAGACTATGCAATAGAGGCATTAACAAACAAAACAGAAGGAAAAACAAAGATAATTTAAAAGGCTCACCTACATGGTTTTTCTTATAACTGGGATCTTGATCCCACAAGTCCTAGAAGCCCTTGTTACTCACGTATGCCTTTAGCCATATTTTTAAGAAATTTTTTCCAGCTTCTATTTCTTTTCTCAGCAGGAGGATTTTTTGATATGCTTCATAGCTGGAGACAGAAGTCACTTGTAATTACTTAATTACGTGTTTGATGCATGATTTCACTGCAAGACTTTAAGCTCCCTAAGGTTAGGAATCATTCTTGTGTTGCTCAGTATCCTTTTTACAATAGCAATCATAACATCAGGTAGTGGAGTGAAATAAGAAAAAACTGCATACGAACCGAATGAATGATTGAACTTTTCCATTTAAAGGTGGATGTAGAAAGCAGTATCAAAGCTTGAAACACAGTTTAGGGAAAATAGAAGGAGAAACCTAGTGAGAAATATTTAGTTTCTTCTTATTTTTTAAAAGGACAAAATGGCACCAATATTATTTATTGGCACATAGGGTGAGGACTAAGGAAAGTTCACTGACTTGAAAACTATTGATAATCTAGAAGAAAGTATTTACAATAAAGAAGTGGAAGAAAAGAATCCAAATGACAGTACATTGAGGAGTGATTGATCCATGAGAAAATGATACATAGAGAGTCTTAGTTTCCGAGAAGACTGATTATGAAGACAGGGGGAATAATAGAGTTAGGTTTATAAGTACACATAACATTTAAAGTTGGCTGTTTAAATAGATGTGGAGAAATGAGATGCAGAACATGCATGCTTCTAGTGGAAGAAGAAAGGTAACAATGACAACAGAGGTTCACAGAATGAGTAAAATAAAGTGAATGATCAGAGTACTGTGTAGTAGAGAGAGGTCGTAAAGAAGTATCAACAATATTTATGTGACTTAGGGACATAAAATATATGTATGCAATGGAAAGGCACATAATTGAAGTCCAGAATTACAGAATGCTGGTCACAAATGCATACACAATACTAAGATACTGTGTACTAATCCTTTACAGTGATTGCATTGAAACCTTACAATATGCCATTTAACAGATGAAGAAACTGAGTTTCACACTGGGGGAATGACTTGTGCAAAGTCGCACACCAGCATGTTGGGGAGCCAGATTTGAAACTTGGGGAGTCTGACTCCAGGACCTGCACTGTTTACTACAGCCATTGCCACTTTCTGAACTAGATTGCCAACATCAATACCTCCATTGCCCTTGAAATAGAATTCAATCAGTATGATGCTGTTAATCCATCCATAGCATTGATCACTGTTGTTTATAAAGCACTTTCAAGATTAAAAGTGCTTTTTATTGTACTGTATATGTTTATTATGACTGTCGTCTTAAACCTATTGCAATAAGCTCTAATGATATGTATAGGTAAAAGTGTCAAAATATTCATTAACCTCAAAATTTAATAAGCCTAAGGAGATCATGTATCTAAGAGATGTGCAACCACCTAGTTTTCAGCAACACAATGTGATAGCTATGGTGGGGCAGAAAACAATTTCTGATATAACATTCTAGCTATAACAACTGGTGTACAAGTAACTTTGCCAGCAACTGAGGACCATTAACAAGAAATTTCTTTTTGTCTCTGGTGCTATACAGTTTAAAATATACTTTCTTATACATCTAAGGCCAATAGAGACTAAACAAATTGAGTTATCACTCTAAACCATCAATACTTTCAAAAACATGGATTTAAAAATGTGAACTATATTCAAAAGCATAATGAATTTTGCCATTAAATAATTCTTATAGCTAAGTGATCCATCTTTTGGATTTCCCTCTTTTCTATCACTCATTTAATTAATAAATATTTATTGAGTACCTGGTAAGTGTCTTATGCTGTGCAAGACCCAAATGGTATAAGCATGAAAAAGATAGTCATAATTTCAGTCTACATGAAACATAGATAAGCAAACAACCAGTTTTTTTTTTAAATAGGTGTTTTTGGGAACAGACAGTATTTGGTTATATGAATACGTTCTTTAGTGTTGATTTCTGAGATTTTGGTACACACATCACCTAAACAGTGTACACTGTACCCAATGTGTAGTTTTTTTATCCCTCACCCCATCTCACACTCTCCCGAGTCCCCAAAGTCCATTGTATCATTGTTATGCCTTTGCGTCCTCATAGCTTAGCTCCCTGAACAACCAGTTTGAATAGAGTGCAGTAAGAGCTAAAATAGAGTAATTGTTGGTTTCTATAGTAGTACATAAGAGAGGTCCTCAACCCAGATTTGGCATGGGAGGAGGCTGGGGTTGTGGAAGTTTATTTAAGGGAACAGCTAAGCTAACCCTTTCACGATGAGTAGCAATTAGCCAGGTGACAGGAAAGCGAAGTACTTGCAAATAGATGAGGGCATACCAGGCAAAGGTATCAATATGTTCAAAGAGATGGGCATCCGAGAGAGTGTGCTACATTCAAGCACTGGGACTAAAAAATGGTCTAGAGCTAGAGAGTAAACCAGTCTGTTGTGGGAGAGATGAGGAGGTATATGGGTAGAAAGCAGGTAAGCAGAAAAGGGTTTGTGCAGGGCATCTCTCGCTGGGAAACCATTAAAAGGTTTTACACAAGAGAATGTCAATAAAAATAATTAGTTTGAAGAACAGCCTGGAGAAGATTGAAACTGTTGGCAGAGAAGCCCACAACATAGGTCTGGACTAGGCAGTAGCTGTAGGACAAGCAGGGAGTTCCAAGAGATGTATCCGAGGAAGAACGGCCAGAGGAGGAATCATTAATAGAATAGGAGGAAGGGAGTGAATAGTCCAAGTGCCAATTCAAGGAGAGTTTCAAGGTTTCTGCCTAAGGCAATAGTGATATTCGCTGTAGATGGTACACACAGAAGGAGGAACAGGTTTCAGGAGAGGAAAAAAATGAAGGGAAGAAGCTGAGAAAAATGCATCTACATTGATTTTTAATTTTCTGCTGGAGGGAGGATCAATCATTCCCACACATTTCCCTTAAGTCCTTATTCTTCCTTTATGATATTCCCCAAGGATGCCCTTTGTTTGTGAAAATGATATGGCCACCATTGCCAGAGATGACTTTAGATGGCTTGAGGGTTTCTTCCTCTCTCCTTCTGTCTCATGCCTTTCTTTTGAAGTTGCACTAAAGTCAAAGAATTTCCAAATGGAAACTGCTCATCAGTCAAGGAACTGAGCCTCCCTTTTCAAAGCTCCAAACAAATGGCCTATGGCTATGTTTGTGAGCCTCCTTCGATATATATACCTTAAATATGGCTTGCATATTATTGCTTAATATTTCCCCCACTTAAATGAAACTGTTAGTGTTACAGTTGGTAGTTAGACTATGGGCAGGGTAAGAGAAGCACCGCCCCCCACAACGCCCCACCAGAAATGTCAGGCAACCGTCAGGTGATAATTGTTACACTCTCTCTCTAAAATAAGAATCAGTCACAGCCAGTGCCAGGGAAAGGCAGTCTCCCTATAGATAGAAACACCTGAGACTGGTGTTCAGCAGTTTTCCAATGAGATCTCAGGAGTTGGGTGAGCAGGCTCAAGCATGCACACTAAGAGGCAAAATGGTGGCGCTTAACCGGTATATGACCTTCTGGGAACACTTAACTGGTAAGGAAACATGCCTTAAGTGAGCATGCCTATAACTTCAGTAAACACACTGGACATTCAACTTCTCCCAATTGCTGGCAGACTACTGTACATGTGGACAGCCCACCCCAAGGGAAGAATCAAGGGAGAAGGGGCGCAAGACCTTGGAAGCATGCCATTATATAAAACCCCAAGTCAAAGGTCAAATCATCTCTCAAGTCACCCACTTGGCCCTCTTCCAAGTATACTTTATTTCCTTTCATTCCTGCTCTAAAATTTTTAAATAAATTTTCACTCCTGCTCTAAAATTTGCCTTGGTCTCTTAATCTGCCTTATGTCCCCTCAATCAAATTCTTTCTTCTGAGAATGCAAAAATTGAGGTGGCTACAGATCCATATGAATTTGCCGCCAGTAACATTAGCGCATAATCTTCTAAAACATTTCTTCAGAGCACTAGAACCAAGTTTTGAAAGAGATGGCATTTTGACAATGATGTTCCCAGATTCCTGTCTATCTGAATAGAAAGGAACTTAATCTATACTCTTCAAGAGTGCTGTAACTGGTATAAAATAACTATAACTATACATTTTTAAATGTTTTAACTAATTTTTTTTCAAGAAAACATACACAAAATAATTCATCTTACTAAATCAAAAATCAATCATCTTCAAAGGTGCTAGTTTCACTACCATTGCTGACCAATTATGATTCTTTTTCTGCTCAAAGTTCCTTTTCCAACCCATTTAAGCTGAATGAAGGGGAAATTAAAATTAATCTGTGTTATATTGATACAAAATATCATTAAGCAACTGCAATGAAGTCTTTGAAAAGATTCCAAAATGCCAACATACTGGCAGAAAAGACACTGGACAATTTGAGCAGGTATATTTGAGACTATATAGAAATGAAAATGACTTTGCAAAAATTACAACTAAGAAAATTATGACAGTGAAAGAGACCTGGCCTAAATAACTCTATCTTACTTATAAACTCTAATATGTCCTTGTTCATTGCTGGGCAAAGGCTGACCTAACCTTGGGAAAAAATTTAGTTTACAATTTAGTTTTGAAATAAAGATGGTAACAGCCTTTTCCCTAAATAGACCCCCTTCTTGCCAGGGGACCTGTCTGCCTTTGTATGACTAACAAATTTGCTACCAGATTAGGAATGATGGTTTAGAAGCCATGCAGCCTCCAGTTGCAAGATTCTGAACCTCCCCAAATTGCTTCTGGGGATAACATCACTATTGGAAAATTTAAGATAAGTGCTTGAGATATTTTGTGGTCCCTTAACTCCATGAATCAGCTATCACCACCCAGACTGATAAACTGGCTCATCTGATCTTGTGGTCCTCACCCAGGAACTGACTCACCACAAGAGGACAGCTTTGACTCCCGAGGATTTCATGTCCGACCCAACCAATCAGCACTCCCACTTCCCAACCCCTCACCAGCCAAATTACTCTTAAAAACTCTGATCCCCAAACTCTCCAAGAGACTGATTTGAGTAATAATAAAACTCAAGTCTCCCATACAGCAGGCTGTATGTGAATTAAACTCTTTCTCTATTGCAATTCCCCTGTCTTGATAAGTTGGCTCTGTCTAGGCAGTGGGCAAGGACAACCCATTGAGTGGTTGCGGAAAACCCAGAGACCCTGTGGAAAACATATGTTTATGCATGTGGCATGAGTACATAGGAATACATGTGTGGTTTGTATATCAGGTGACAATGCATTTTGAAAAATTTAACAGTGATGGACAAAAACAGATGCTTTAAGTTAACTAAAATACTACTAACAGCTAACAAAAACAGTTTGTTTTCAGTGTTGGCTCAGTTTACCAGCTACCTAACATTAATATTTCAAACAAAGGGAGACTTATAGGAATGTACTTCCAAATAAGTCACTTTTAAAAGGCAAGGGTTAAAATACATGCATTCTTAAATTGGACTTATGATGTATTTGGTGAATGGGGAAATAATGGTCCTCTCCCATCTCTCAATGCCATCAATGCCATCTGAAGGCATTTCCTGAGAACTTACTTACACCTCTCTACTAAATATAATAAAAAATAAACAGTCTTGACGTTTACTTCTCCATATCTCTAGTTATCATGGGTCAGTGTGACTTCTGTTATTCTAAGAAGGTATGCATCTTGATCCTTGTCCTCAGTCCAAACTGATTAACTCAACCATTCTCATCTCTTCTGATTGTTTCATAATTAGAAAACACAGCAGAGTTTTGTCACTGCCTGAGAATTATTTCTCCTTTACTTTGCTCCCACATATCATGTTCTTACTCTTTCCTTTACTTTTTTAGTATAATTGCTGCCTGTTCGTTAAACTTCTAGGACACATAGTAGATATTATATTTGTTTTTCAATAACTAGGGCCGAAATCTAACATCAAAGGTTAGGTAAAATTTGTGATTTAAATCTGTCTTGAAAAGAATTGGGGTTTTGTTTGGTTGTTTTGTTTTTTATTTTTTTCAAGCACTTTCTGGCAAAATACTGGCTCCCACTCCAAGGAAAACAAATAGTGGGACACCAAGGGTGTTGAAGGTCAGAATTAATATGCTTTTATTAATTAGTCTATCTGAAGAAGTTTGCCCTACTTGCAGCTTCACTATAACTGCTTATAATCAGCTTTCTTTTAATGAAGTGCTTAAATGTCCCAATTCACTAAAAATAATAAAACTAATAACAATAAGGCATAAATATTATAGAGTAAAAGAAATAAAAAATATGCTCTTAAACATATTGATTTTTGGTGGTTGCATTTCTTTTTTCATCCCTTGGTAATTAATGGCATTTCGTATTCTAAAGCATTTTAGTTCAGCCATTTTTGGGAAGGTGAATACTATGATACAAAAATGTATGACAATCATTTAGTGTCCTTGAACATCATTATTATGAAGAAACTGTACAGAGTTCTCATCTGCAAGATATTCAACATCAGAAATCACATTTCTCGTGAAGACAAATAAAAGGGAATTATATCCAGGTGCATGTGTGTGCTCATCTCCCCAGTGGTTTGCTACAAAGATCTCCCCAAAGGCAGTTCCTGATATCTGGGCAGGGTCACCAGTAAAGGCAGTGTAAAAGGCTGGTGTGATTGGCATCTGGATACTACAATAGTCAAACCTTCCCCCAAATGATCATGGACCTGTTTTCGCTAATAGGAAAAAATAAGTGACAAGGAGAAAGAGGGTCACCTTTGGAATGCCAATCTGAGCAGTATTTTAGTTGCTGTTTTTACCAGGTTCCACTTGGATTACTCGCATTACAAGGAAAGAACTAAATTCTTTGTGTAAATCAAGTAGATTTACTCTGCATTCCTGAAAAAAATGAGCATGATTTTTTTCTCTCCAAAGACACAATGATATCCCCTTCTAGTTGCATATGGGAGGGGAGACTATTTGCTATTCCTGTGTTGGAAGAAGAAAGTATTGTTAACCCCATGTAACCGGGGGACTGCTTCACCATGATTGTTTATATCATTGCCCAATTACAAGATAACGAAACTATTTTAATTTTCTGCTTTTTTAATAACATCTGATATGACCCAATAACTGAATATCTATTTTATGTTGAATTCTGCCCATATCACTAAGTTTCTTAAATTATTAGAGAAAAACAGTAAATTTATATCAATCTTAAATTGTATTAATAAACATAGTATTATAGAAAACAATTGATTTTAAACTCTAGGTGTTTTTTAACTCACAGATGCCATGATTACAGCCTGTATTTTGGATTGTGGGGCCTCCTAAATATTCCATATTCATAGAATTGGAATTTTAGAGGTTAGAACATTGATCATCCAACAAAATCCTCAATTTAATAGATAAGCAAGATTAGACACTCAGAAAAGTAGTTTTCCCAAGTCCTCACCACTAAGTCAATTAATTTAACTATTTTCAATAGCAAAATTAAGAATCACATTTTAATATGGAATATTGCATATTACTCATGCCCTAGATATAACATTTGAGCAAACATATTTTGCATGTGTAACAGCAAATAAATTAATAGAATGTTGATTTTATAACTGCAGAATACTCTCACTTAGGAAAGCTCCTGTCTCATAGTAGGCACTTAATAAATATTTGTTAAATGAATAATAACTAATAGCTAATGTTTAATCAGTACTAAATAATCTGTGCGGTAGGCACTGTGCAAAGTTCATTAGGTGGGCTATCTACTGTAAATCCTCACCTACCTGCTAGA
This sequence comes from Pongo pygmaeus, assembly GCF_028885625.2. NCBI lineage: Eukaryota > Metazoa > Chordata > Mammalia > Primates > Hominidae > Pongo > Pongo pygmaeus. Next base: position 33,225,245 of record NC_072373.2, on the reverse strand, counting down.
TACCAATACTGTTAGTGGAATTATGTTAATTTTAAAGAAAAGGAAACAGAAGCACAAAAAAAGATTAAATGGGTTGTCTAATTACATTTAGCTAATAAATAATGGGGCCTGGATTTGAAAGTAATTTATCAGTTAATCTTCTTCGAAGTCCTCACAATAATATACAGAGAGTTAATTATTTTAAATTTAAACTATGATGTAAATGACTGATAATACATTCTTCCTGGAGATTAGATTTTTAAAAGAACACTTGTATCAGAAAAGAAAAGGAAGCAAAAATAGGTCTCAAAATAGCTTTATCTGGTTCTTTATTCTGCCCAAAGGTAGATATTGACAGGGTTTATTTACAGTATTAAGCTTGATAATTTACAATATTAAACAACATTTTAGGACATATATTCATATGCTTGAATTGTTCTCTTTCTATTGTGTAAGATAAAAATATTTAAAGCAAATATGAAAGAGGCATAAGTTGTGTAAGAGATCCCTTTCTTGTACTACAATAATGAGATATTTCTTACTGAGACTTGCAACGTAATGTTCATGGCCATGAAATGTCTTATGAATGCACTTATAATTCCTGTCATTGATGGGTGCAATCTAACTTATCTTTTCATATATAAAATACGTATAATTATGTACATCAACCTTATATTTGTCTTTGAGTACTCATTGATATTTCTATTCAGAAGTCATTTTAGTTGAAGTTTGAGATTTTGAATTGAATAATTCAAAACAAAGGACATCTTAGTTTATCTTAAAGTTATTAACTTTTAAAATGTAATTCATCATATTAGAGGTTTCAAGGATTTGCTCATTAAATGTGTCTCAGAATATAAAAACTGAATGAAATATAAAGGAATGTGAGTTGAAAGCACTGTTTTAACGCACAGCACTTCAGCCCATTTCACATAATGTTATTTATATTTTAAACATCTAGCTTCTAGTAACACTCTGGGTTTAATTGCTATTAAAAAAAACTGATCCCTACATGTCTTTGGGGTTAAAAATAAATGAATAAATAATGCCAACACTACTTGCTGTTTGTGAGCTGAAACTAACTGAAAGACAAATCCAAAAAGTTTAGCAGTATCGGATAAGGAATATTTGGGTGATAATTATTTCACCTCCTATCCCTCTTTCTTAGTTTTATATACTTCCTATTCTATCACTTCCAAAGAACAGTCTACAAAAGTTCCTTTCCATCCTGTAGCAGAGAACTTGCCTTTAAATTTGGAAGGCTCCAATTCACATTTCCACCCTGAAATTCAATAGCTGTGGCAGAATGGGCAAGTCACTCATTGGAGCCTCTTTTCCTCCTGTACTACGAGGGTAAAAAGAGCTACTTTATAGGGTTGCAGAGGGATTGAATAGGATAATATATCAGTAAGAATAATGTAAGATGCTAATTATATGCTTACCTCTCTATTTAGGAAAGATGCAAGTTTACAGAAAGTTATTGAGTTGGTTTTGAAAACGTGTCCTAGCTCATTAATTGCGTACATTTAGTTAGGCTTTGGTACAACTCAATAAAATCATTCAACCAAACCTGGCAAGTCAGCCAAAGGATCAAACCAATAACTTAGTATATACCTGGTTATATTAAAAGTTAAAGGGAGTCTTAAAAGTAAAGCCAAGCTACCATTAAAAAGGGCATCAGCAATGTCCCAGAACGTGCCTGAACACAGAAGAACTTCTCATTCTCCAGGAATCACCAAAGCTCCAGGGAGTAGTTCAAGCAAAAATTGTGATCTCCCTGCCTTGTCCTTCAAATGGTGTGTACTCCAAGCACATTTTCTGTGCAGCTGGAGGCTTTGTTATAGACAGAAGGATCCTGCTTAGTGAGACCAGTGTTTACAGCCTAACTTTTTAAAGAGGAATTTGGAAAACTTCCCAGACACTGCATCTGCCCCTAGCACTTGCACCTCAGAGTATAAGGCCGGCAAGGGAGATAGTGAGGATGACTAAATTTATTAACGGTGGACGGGCCACTCTATCTTTCACTGCAACAACAGTAGGTGATCCCAACAAAAATCTGTCTGCTGGCTAGCCTGCAAATCCAAGCTGACATCCTTGCAGCAGCTATGCCCAGCTGAATGGAAACGAATGCTATTTCTTGGAAAAAACACATCACAAGCCAAATATTGGACCAGGGAGGTAGTTCCTATTTTCATTTGAGAAAACAGTTTTACTATTGTTCGTGTATTCCTTTTCCTTCCTATTTTTTCTTTTCTTTTTTGCCATTTTAAGGATATAAAGCAGAAGTTGAGCATTTTTAGCTCAATGGTTCAATTTCTAATACTCTGCAATGATTTTGATGTACTGGGAGAGTAGTTAATCATGCATTAATCTCAATATATCTCAGTTAGAATATAATCATGATTCATTACAAAGGTGCATCAGCAGCCAGCCTCAACAAAAAGCAAACTATTTACTATTTTAAGTAAAAATAAAACAATACAAATTTTTATAGCTTGAATTCCATTTCATTGTCTTCACATATGCAATATTTTAAAGACTAGCTATTTGCTCCAAAATGACTTTCTCACAGACGATTAAATGAACATCTTTATGAGTTTACAGAATAATATATATCTTATACTTTGTAAATTTTTAAAAAAATTGGAAAAATGATGTACCATAAATAGAGTTTTTTTACAGCTATGCTGAAATCATGCTATCAGAAGCTGTAAGTCACAGAGGTCACGGGACTTCCAAAATATTGCGGTACTAGTAAGGCCAGGAGCGGGATAAGGCCAGTGGGGCAGGATTGTGCTGGTACAGGGTCCAGTCTGTCTTTATTTAAGCTTTTGATAATATTTTTGTAGTGCTTTCACACTGATTTTCATTTTTAAAATATTGCATTAAAATTTACATTAACACTGAGTTTTTTAGTGCCTTTAAATTTTGTGACTGAAACAAGAGCCTCACTTGCTTTACCATAGTCCTGGCTTAGAGAAGTTATCTTTTCCCTGGGATTAGTTTTTCCCACAATGTTCTTCATAGAGCATGAGATATTAAGTTGTCACAGTGAAAAAAGGAAGAAAGAAACAGCAAGAGAAAGAAAAAGAAAACATTACATCAAATATCTGTTAGGCATGATTAGCTAAGCAAAGTTAAATAGCTTTCTTACAATGCTTTTTGGAGTTTTAAGTAACCTGGTGCATACTGAGAATCTCCAATAGCATAAGGGCATTTTGCAAACTCATTTGCTCAGAGAACACAGTGAATAATATTTCAAGAAACATGTCCTGGCAAATACTTCACAAAAAGACAAATACAAAGCACATACTTTGATCCAATAAGGCTGCTTCTTCATCTTCATCTTTTATTTTTCCTTTCCTTCACTTACCTGACTTTTTTCCCCAGAATTCTAAAAAGATGGACATGCTGAAACAATCAGGCAAAAGCTATCAAAGGGCTGAATTACTATTTCTATAAGTAGTTATAATAAAAATTCATTGTAAAGGGATATCAAAATAATAGAAAACATTTTGGAGCTTCGTGTCTCCTAAATAAAGCAATGTCAAACACACTTACCAGTAAAGTCTGTATTGACTGGGTGAGTGGAGCTGGGAAATTTACAATACCCATTTCCTATGAAACGGATTCCTTTCATCATCGTGGTCATCAGAGCTGGTAGAGATGACTCTCTCCTTTCCAGCTGATATACAGGAGAGGGTCCATTCAGTTCTTCAGGTGGAAACCACCTAAGATGGATTGTTGTGCTGTTGATTCCTTTAACCAGAGGTGGCCTCAGTTGTGCTGGTGCTAAATATTAGAAAACACTTGTTACATTCAAGAATTTGGTTTCTGTCTCTAGACACACATATTGACATATATGTATATATGTATTTGTATATATCACACTTAAAATCAAATCAGTTGTGGTTTCAAGTATCTGTATGGTTCTAGGAACTGAAAACACAATACAGAGTTTATCTTAAATGCAGTGAAACAAAATTTAAATGGCCAACGTACTACACACAAAACTTTCAAATTAAATTTTTTCTTGAAAATAACTTCTCTATTCTTTTTAGCTAAATAATAAATCTTATATATTATAGTAGCTGCTGTACTCTGGGTGGTGCCCCAACCAGAGTCCCTTTACCAAACAGGTACCCCAATGGCCCAGTTTCTGTGCCTGTTGGTTTCTGATGGCTCATGGCTGCCCCCTTCTGTGTAGAAATTCCCTTGGCTGAGTAAGAGCTGCCTCACCCAGGAGCCACAGGATCCCACAGTGAAACCTACAGCCAATGACTAGCACTAAACCCATAGGGCAGAGCCCCTTGCCTTAAAGTGGCATCAACTCAGTGCTGTAATTTACAGGGGCCAAGCACATTCTGTGCCAACCAATGGGTAATGCAGGAATATTAACACAAGTTTGCCAAAACTTTGTGCTTGTGTAAAAATAAGTCAGAAAGTCATTTTTAAAAAGACTTTTTTTTTTTTTTTTTTTGATTGCTCCTGTGGAACATGGCTACACCATAGGCAATGTGCCGGGGTAAACTTTTTTTTTTTAAGAAATGGAGTCTCATATTGTTGCCCGAGACTGGAGTGCAGTGGCTAGGCACAGGCATAATGGTAGCTCACTACAGCCTGGAACTCCTGGGCTCAAGCAATCTTCCTGTCTCAGCCTCCCAAGTAGCTGGGACTACAAACAGGTGCCACTACACCCAGTAGACTTAATTTTTAAGAGCAGTTTTATGTTCATAGAAAAATTGAGAAGGTACAGAGTTCTACCATATCTCCCCACCCATGCATAGTCTCTTCCAATATCAACATCCGGCACCCAAATTGTTCATTTGCTATAGTAGATAAATCTGCATTGACACATCATTATCATTCAAAGTCCATAGTTTCCACTGGGGCTCACACATGGTGTTTACATTCTCTGGGTATGGACAAATATATGATGACATGCATCCATCATTATTCTATTACACAGAAAATTTTCACTACCCAAAACATCCTCTGTGCCCTGCCTATTCATCTCTCCTTTCCCCCACCCCAGGTAACTACTCATCTCTGTAGTTTTGCCTTTTCCAGAATGTCATATAGTTGGAATCATACAGCATGTAGCCTTTGTAGACTGACTTCTTTCACTGAATAATATGCATTTAAGTTTCCTTCGTGTCTTTTCATCATTCGATAGCTCATTTAATGCTAAATAATATTCCCTTGTCTGGATGTAGCATAGTTTATCACAGTTTATTTATTCATTCATCTACTGATGAATATCCTGGTTGTTTCCAAGTTTTGGCAATTGTGAATAAAGCTGCTATGATGTGCATATATATGTGTATATCTAATTATATATCAGAGTTTTGTGTTTTAAACTCTGTTGAGTAAATACCAAGACGTGCAATTGCTGTATCATATGGTAAGAGCATGTTTGGTTTTGCAAGACACTGCCAAACTGTCTTCCAAAGTGGCTGTACCATTTTGCATTCCCACTAGCAATGAACGAGCATTCCTTCTACTGTATAGCCTCATCAGCATTTGGTGTTATCAGTGTTCCAGATTTTGGCCACTCTAATGGGTGTGTAGTGGTATCTTATTTTAATTTGCATTTCCCTTTATGACATATGATATAGAACATTTTTCATATGTGTATTTGCCAGCTGTATATCTTCTTTGGTGAAAAAGCTTCTTTTATATGCAATTTTCTGATTTTTAAAGCTTAAAAACTGATCTAAATGAAGGCAAACAAGCAATAACACTCTGAATGTTAAACAGAGCATCAGCACAAAATAACAAGCCTGTGAGTTCAGCAGTTTACACACAATGGTCCAGGCAACTAACTTTGGTCAGCCTCTTGGTCCTAGAGAGCACCCTGGCCCTGAAGTGACCCCATCACCAGCAGTGGGCTTAGCCTTGGAGCAGTAGTGGCCTCATGCCCTTGCATACATTGGGACCTTGCCATGCTTTCAGGTGGTGGGACACTGGCAATTCTTTGAAGGTTCCTGGGAAACCCTAGGAGTCACGGAGATTAAGGTTTTCCCTACAACTTGCTGGTTCAGATTAACAGCTGAGTTATTGAAAATGAAGGTTTGTTTTGGTTTGATTTTTTTTTCCCTTAAACAGTTGAGTTTGTGAGCTGAGATTCATTCTCTCTTTAAGTGTGTCTGCTGGATTTAAGAAGTGAAAGTGGAGAAAGAACAAATGTCATAATCACCAAGCCTATTTATTAAGGGCCCAAACTACATCTGTGGATTTTTTAATTTACACCTGTGTTAACATAGCCATACACAGACGCAAAGTCATTGCCTGTTTCAATAAATATAAATCAAAATGATGTGGATATAAGAATTGAAACCCTTAAACCATGAAAGGAAATTCACCGTAAAGCTGCTTAAAACAATTACTATTTGTTACTTTTCAGAGCTTGGGCCAGCTTTTCAAAAAGAAACAATTCATTTTGATTCTATTTTAACTTTTAGTGAAAAAGAAAAGGCACTGAGCAAAAAGTTCACCAAGTTAGAAAGATAATTAACAATTCCGGTTATTTTCTGCCACTGCAGCCCATGTGATATTTTTATTTTTATATATGTATGAGTCTGTGAATTCTATGCATAATTTCTCTTAGCATTTTTTTCTGCTATAAATCAGTTAAATGGTAGGTTCTCAAAGATTTCATTCTACAAGCTATGATCTCACTTCAAAATAATCCAAAACAAAATAAAAGGCTAAGCCATTCAGAAATTTCTTCACCCAGAGTCTCTCTTCAGAGTTTAGAGTTACATATTTGTATTAAGATTTTAGTAGGCCATTCTTGGCTATAATCTCAATTGGGAAAGGAAAGCTGCCAAAGATTTTTTTAGTCCTGGGCTCAGGGAAGCAATGGAGAACCAATTACATAACGTTTAAATTGAAATTTGCTAGATTCCCTAGGGTTTTGGGACACAGAGACCTGAACTTTTTAGTTTCATAAACGACAAGCCTAGTAATATCCAATAGCCAAAAACTACTATACCAGTACTGTCCAATAGAACTTTCTCCAATGAAGGAAATGTTCTAGGTCTGTAATGTTTAATACGGTAACCACTAGCCTTATAATAAGACTATTGAGCACTTGAAATGCAGTTAGTGAGAATGAGAAACTGAATTTCAAATTTCTTAATTTTAATTAACTGTATTTTAAATTTAAATAGCCACATATGATTCATGACTACCATACTGGACATCAAAGATGTAGATAGAGAATCACAAATTATACATATTTCGTGTGTTGAGAATAGGATTTCCATTTTAACTAAATGTTGAGAAGAAGTAGGAATACGCCTCCTATACTTCTTAAAAACTGAAGAGTTTCATTGCTGTTTGAAAGCAGCCTTTCTCCAGGTCTCATTTGTTTGAAAGTTGATACATCTCTACTTTACTCCAACCACTCAACTCAATGGAGATAATGTTGAAGCTCAGCACCACCACAGAAATCAGATTCCTTCCCCCATCAGTAGCATAATCCAAAAATTATGTCTTAAACAGGAATATAGATTAAGAGTAATAGGAAACAAAACTAAACAAAAGGAATTCTGGCAACTCTGTTGTTTTTGTGTAATAATTATTGAAAATTAGAGCACACTTTTTTTTAATTTGGCAAAGTGATTCTAATCAATAGGGAAATTCTTGAGAGTCCAGTAAAATCAATGTTTACCATTTAAACTTTAAGTAGTAGGGCACTTCTTGATTCCCAGAGGAATTATTCCACCAAGCAATGGGACTGTCCTTTAGAAGCCAATTCCTGAGAATGAATAGAACTAGAGTACATTTTCTATTCTCTTGCTTAAAAGAAAAACAAAACAAAAAACATTCCAGCAGGTGTGTTTTACAGTTTCACATGGAGGAGTCAACTAAGCCTGTTTGAAAGGGTGAACATCCTACTGAGTTATTCTTTACAGAGTTCTTCTAAGGCTGGAAGGGGGAATTAAATGAAATTGTCAATCAGTTAAACTAGACTGGTCTCACATACACACAAGTAGAATAAGAAGAAAAATAGATACTCCTGAACCATTAAACACACACACATACATGCACATAGAATTGCCAAGAGATTGGGGTAATGATGAATTATTCGTCAGATTTTCAAAGAAAAGGAACTATAGGTAAAAATAAATACGATTTTTAAAGATTTGTTAATTTACAAAACAGTTCGTTAAGAGACAACACTGAATAATGAAAGGGATTTGGTACACTTTTAAAAATTATATTTCACTTTTTAATGTCTAAATCTGTGTGATCTTAGAAAAATCGCTTAACACTTACATCTGCTTCCACTTTCCCATTTGCAACATGAGGATACATTTTCAGTGAAATACATTGACAACAACTGCTTCTACAACAATATGCATATTTGCTTTGTTTTACAAAACAAGTTTCTATACAAATATAAGGCACTATCATTACAAGAACAAACCTTTCAAATTATATATTATTAAGGAATACGATTCATCTATATTCAAAATCTATCTGTATTTACATAGAAAATTGTCTTGTAAATGTAAAGTTTAAAATGAATCTTCAATATTCATTATTTCTAAGAATAATACACAAAGTTTAAAATGAATGTTCATTATCCATCATTTCTAAGAATAAAATGTCTATTTGAATAAAAGTACAAAATTCTTGTACTTTTAAAATAGCATTTGTATTTTTTAATAGGGTAATCTAATTTCTTGTCTATCTATTCGATGTATAGATATTCTTTTATAAAATGTTATAATATGCATTCTTTATGCAGCATTTATTACTTTATAATGTAATTAGTAGTATATCAAAATGAATACATTTAAACTTGCAAAATTCATGTAGTGTACCATTTTGAGCACCATAGGATAAGAACCAAAAGCTGAACAAAGCTCTTTCTGAGGTACTGGTCTTTAAAATGGAATCTGTTCATTTGTTTTTAAGGAATCTGTTCATTTTTTGCCTATGAAGACTGTATGGCTGTGTCAATATCTTAAAGCATCATCAACTTTCTATGATGATGACAAGAATTTAAGAATAAACAATCTTTCTATGTTTCAGGGATGAGTGGGGAGCAGACTACATAAAACATTCTTAATAAGCACTCTGTCAATAGAAAATGATTTTGACTTTTTCACAGAAATGCACAACTATGCCAGGAAATGCAATTTGCCAAACACTCCTAGGCCAAAACACTTGCAAAAGGACACCGGGACCAGGACACAAACAAGAAGTCCAGGTCATGAGCCCTGATTTCTCTGTTGCAGAGAAACTGCTGCAGAATCAGCTGCTCACCAATCAGTATCCTAAAGAGGAAAAGTTTTCCTCCGAAACTCTCAGGGATGACTCAACATCACCCTGTTGACTGTCTATTATCTGACCAGGGAAGAAAGAATAAAATATATTTTGCCACTTTCTTCTTTGTTGACAAGTCATCTTCAGGAGAGGATATTACTAGAAGATCTGGAAAGGAGAAAATGTAGGCTCTAGATTGGCTCTTTAAGACTCTATGGAACATTGGTTAATCCATTACTAGGTCTCTCTATTCTTCGGTTACTTCAGTTGTTAGAGTGACAGGCTTGATCATGTCTAGGACCTCTTCCTGTTTCAAAATTCTTCAATTGAATAATTTAAAGCAGTACTTCTTTTTTTTTTTTTTTTTTTGAGATGGAGTCTGGCTCTGTCGCCCAGGCTGGAGTGCAATGGCGTGATCTTGGCTCACTGCAAACTCCGCCTCCTGGGTTCACGCCATTCTCCTGCCTCAGCCTCCCGAGTAGCTGGGACTACCGGCGCCCACCACCACGCCCGGCTAATTTTTTTGTATTTTTAGTAGAGACGGGGTTTCACCATGTTAGCCAGGATGGTCTCGATCTCCTGACCTCATGATCTGCCCGCCTCGGCCTCCCAAAGTGTTGGGATTACAGGCTTGAGCTTCCGTGTCTGGCCTTTAAAGCAGTACTTCTAAGTTAATAAGCCACGAATTGGTACCAGACATCCTGATCCCCTTTGCTCCTGGGAAGCCAGCAGGAGCCCCTCTGGTTTATCCCCTTCAGCTCTCAGCCACCTTGTTCCTTTACCTTAGCATGGCATACAAACATGATTTGTCTATGTGTTCTGTGACATAAAGAAAACCCTGCTTTTAGAGAAGTTCAGTGAACATGGTGAACAAACACTACCTTAACCTGTTATTGTTCTGGCAATCACAATCATTTGCACAAAACTACCATCCTACACATGAAGAGAGAAGAGGATCCATTATTTCTAAACTGCACATATAGCAGCAATGATGACAGCAACCACCATTCCCTAAAGTCCACCATTAATAAAAGGTAGTTGCTCGGACTGTAATTATGGCATCCTTGCTACCCAAACTTGAAGCTTTTATGGGACTTATGCAATTAACTACTTAAATGCGTCGTAACACTTGCTTCTCTGACAGCAAAGTATTGATTTCTTCATCATTTTCAAGTCTCCTCCAGCACAAATAAATGTACTACAGTTACAGTTAATGCACTGTGTACATGCATTAAATGCTGGTGTGACACAATTTATTATTTTGTGATATATAGAATAGAAGTCTGGCTTCTCAGAAAGTAGCATCACTGATCTAACATCAGTATGGAAACTACCATTGTCCTTGATCCTCCAAATTCTCTAACTTCCAAAAGCTAAAGACGTATTTTAATAGGATACTTAGGCTGTAAATTAAAAGGAGGGGGCACTGAATGTAAATTTTTTATATATGTCAATGTGGGAGAAAATTTAAAATAGTCTAACAGAGAAGAAAGATACAGTTTGTATTTTCCTAAAGGTGTCACTGTGGGACCTATAGCAACTTTGTTCAGATGATTTTTTTGCCTACTTAATTTCTTTCCTTGCAGTGTTTTAGGGCACATCTGTCGAAATATTTGGCATACTACAGTCTCTCTGATTCAGTGAATTTTTACATAGCTTGGTTGTGTTGTTTTAATGACTTATGGGATACATAGTACATTATAAAGCTAAAATTGTGTATTGAAAGTGTGATTTCTACATGCCATTTTCACATGCCAAAAAGGCCAGTAGAGCCCCTGATAAAGTCGCATATCTAAATATAGACCTGGCCACAGAGGTCATCACGTAGTTCACAGTCAAGCCTTTTCCTTGGATACAACTACACACTACAAATTAAAGTTGGTGAGTAAAAAGCAGTTAATTTTGTTTTGTTAGAAATAATATCATTTTAGTTTTAGCATCTAAGACAGATGCCAGCATTTCACTCTGAACAGATGGTAATTCCATCTAATAGTGCATCTCTGTATTAGTAAGGTCTGTTGTGTATACAAACAGTAATAAACACTAGGTAAGGATCAAAATAAATTTTAATTGTTGACATTAAATTCTGGCAGCCACAGTTCTAAGGCTGCAATATTCCTTTTGCAAGTCTGTCAGATTTACTAATGCAGCAAAAGCTTTTCCAAAAGCTGCCAGATCCCAGTTCCAATAAAAACATGTTTGCACACTACCAGTTACCAGTCTTCAACCAGGGTACCTGTTTGCAGATACTGAAATAATTCTTCAAGAATGACTTGGAATTGGTGCTACCATCTATGTGCTAACCAGCCAGTGCTTCTTTTCACATGCCCCTGAAGGACTGAGCATTGAATTAAGAAGTTAGCATAAAATGTTACATCCAATTGTTACATTAGGGGTCATGGTATTATCTATCACAGCCACTTTCTTACCCTGCTAAGTAGGGATCTCTCATCCAACTCATTTTCTTCAATTTACAAAGCTGGGCATTCCTGAACTTCTCTGAAAGTGACATCATCCTTTCATTTGTTTGTTTTGCCCCAGCCTGAAGGATTTCCCTGACAATCACAGCAATCATCAGCTGCGTTTTTCTATAGGCTTGCTGTGGATCGAGTGTGCCAACAAGCACCGATTTGGTTCTCATAATGCCTCCAGCGATCTGGTATTACAAGGAGTAGTCCCTATTTATTTTGAGAAGCTGCCATGTTAAAGAAAAAAAAAAGCATTTTAAAAAAAGCAGTTTGGCATTCAGAAGAGTGTTCAATAACAAACATGCTTTGCAATCATATTTCTTTAAAAAATGGATGCATTTTTTTTAATCATGAAAAATATATTGCTTCCACCATATGGGACAACCTACGACTCACCAACCGATTTAAGATGTGGCATATTGAGCTGACCATATGTTACAGTGCTGTTGAATGGCTGAGTGATTCATGCCCGTCACATTCTAGTATATCAATTAAAGCTCCTTGAAGTCTGCATGATTTGTGTCTCTGTTATTAAACCCTGCTAATTCATCCCACTTACACATCTGTTATAAATCTCTAGGAGTGCTGCATGATTCATGGCAATCTGTGAGCATGCTACAGCAAATTCTTCTCCTTGTAATTAACAGTAAATTGTTTTACTGCCATGCAATGAATTTTTCAGTTATATTGCAAATGAACTCCTAAATATGCGGTTCTTTCCTAAGAACTGACTTATATCATTAGGCAATTAAAAAGTATTGCTTTGAACCAAAAGCTTTTAATCAAGAGAAATATAACTTAAACATGCTTAAGAGCCATGGAAATTTGACATGTTGGTTACAAGTGTAAAATAATTTCTGTTGAAAGAGCAAAACAAACAAACAAAAAACCTTCAGTGTACTCAGGATTTCACTGATGCTAAGACACACCAACTGCTGCCTGAAAACAATTGGTGTGACAAGTTTTGCACAGATACTGTTTATCTTAGAAGTTACTTCAGTCATCTGTCATTACCAAATTTCTCAGACTACTTTACACTTCCTTAATTGTAAAATGGTGCCTTTATTCTTGAAATAAATAATTGGATAATTAGCCAAGTTGAATCATCAGAGGATTCCAATGCTGTTCAAGTGTTCTTGTCAAAGGTGAAGCAAATTCATTTCAGCTCGCCTCTGCAACTCTTCGAAGAGGCTTTGATTTTTTTTCCCCACTTTCTTGGCAGCAGCCTCAGATTCATGAGTCCATACGTCAAGTCAGTAGTTTAACAACAAATGGAATTAAATTCAAAGAAGGGAAACTAATTGAAGGACAGCAACAAAAGTGTTTGGTAATGTGCTTTTTAATATGGCATGCCACATTTGCATGATAATTTTTCCTTTTTAGCATGGAGCAGAAAGTGACTAGCTTAATGAGGGATTATTGAAGACAGGAATGAACAAAATGCATTCATAACTAAGAACAAAGATTGTATTATGAAACAAAAACAGGCAACCTCAGAGAAGTAACTGGGTGATTGGTTTATGCATTATGAATAAAAAGGTAGAAAAATATTTATATTAGTATTCACTAATGACTATATATGCAAGATTGTTGTAATTAAAATTATAAATTAACATATTAAGAGTGCTTGTTTAATCACTCTGGCTCCTATTCACAAGGAAAAGACTTATGTACCCGAATGCAAAACAATGTGTGTTTTCAACCCAGCAGCAAACAGCCTATACATTTTACTTTGCATTCAGAAAGGAAACTTAATGCACACTAATTACTTGCTTTATCTGAGATGGGCACTTCTAAGCTTGTAGTATGGAGGTCAATTTATGACAGGCAAGGGAAATACCACATTGTCCCTTCAGGAATGGATCTCCAAAAGTAATTTCTCATAAGAAGGGTTTAAACTAAACTCAATTTGCAATGGGTGGAAATGCACAAATTTCTCAGATTAAAAGGAGAATCTTAAAGAAAAGTGTAACAAGGATTTTAAGAGGGCTCAGTTCATCAACTCATTACCTTCATACACCCAGAAGCAACTCCAAAGCCATTAATAACACTACTTGAAGATTTTGCAATGGAGAGAGATGCAGCTGCTCCTGAGAATACCTCTCTCAAATCAGTTCTCAGACTTTGTCACAGACATCAAAACTAAAGAAGCAGCAGTGCAATACTCTGGATGAAATGTACCCATTCTAATCATATATTTAATTGAAAAAAACGTTTAAAACAAGAGAGAGCCAATTGCAATTCTCAAGCTTTTTAATGAAACAGCCAGATAAATCTTCACAAGTATCTTTTTGATTTTTGAGACTGAGATTTAAGGAAGCAACATATCTTTTCATGATTCAAATGCTTCTAAAAGGCTAATTACTACTTCTAATTTGTGGTGCTCTTTTTCAAACTTTTTGAATGGTCACTGGTCTCCTTTGATCTCTGATAATGAGCTCATATGAGCTATTAGACATAAGAGTTAAATTTCCCACAAATCCATTGGAATTCTTTGGAATAATACATACTCTCCAAATTGCAACATTAATAGTAGAAAAAACAGAGCAGGATGAACCATAAAGTTGCAAGTCAACTTTTATTACTCTCCTACAGCAAAATTGTTGACCATTCAGAAGAACTGGCCTTATTATAGACCTACAGTTTATTTCTATGATTTAATGTCTATACGTTCTATTCAGATGTTTTATTTTGGAAAAACATTTAGAAATACATTCATCTACTGAATAAGGAAGGAGGCAAAAAGGATGATGGATTTATAATTTTTCCTGGTATTCAAATAAAAGCAAATAAGTTTATTTTCACTGTTCTGAACAACCCTAAAATTGATGTATTTTATAATAAACCCAACTGTAAGTAAAGTTATTTTTCCATACTTTTGTCATATAAGAGACTTTCTTTTTCTGCTGGGCAGGTGAAGAATCAGATAGTTCTAACAAAATATATTAAGGAATTAGAAAATGAACATTTTTTCCAGAAAAAAAAAACACTAAAATAAAATTTTCTTTAGAAGAGAACGGATTTTATATGGAAACAAAAGGTAATACAATTTTTTAAAGAATGAAAATTGGGTAGAAGAAAAATTTTAGCAAAGAATAAAAAAACCACACATTTGAAATTTACCATTATATCTCCTCCTGCCACTGCTGCTCAATCCTTCATGTTCCAGCGTCTGCTCCAACCGTGCTAATTAGGGTAATCCCCAGAGAGTCACCAGTGACCTCGCATCCATTTTAGGTCACATTTCTCTTGCTTTCCCTATACCATATGACACTGCAGACAACATTCTCCTTCTAGAATTCCCTCTTCCCTTGACTATTCTCATACTGCTTCCTCTCAGTTCTTTTCCTAATTCTGACCATACCTCTGTTCACTTCACTCTTCCTTTCTTCTTTCTTCCCGGATAGAATATTCACTAAGGTGCTTTCTTTGGACTTCCATTTTGCATTTTCTCTGCTTTCACTAATTGATTATAACCTATGGCAGTAGCTCCCATCTATATGCAGATGAATACAAAATCTGCATCATTTTGAAGCCCCAGATTTGCAATTTCTGCTCCTGGATGGTTATAATTGTCATGGATGTGTTTCTATCAAATGATCAAATAAACTCACGAGTTTATTTCTCCCATATGTTCTTTGTTCATCTTTCCCCTTTTATTTAATGGCACCACTATGGGCTACAATATTTGCTATCATTGTCCATCCTTCCCACTGCTTAACTTCCAGGTCTATCTTCCTTGAAGTCACTCCGTTCCCTTCTTTCAATCTTCACTTCTACGCATCTGATTTACTCTCTTATTGCCTCTTTAAAAAAGTCTACCAGACTCTTATTACACTCCCTCTTCTAATCTATTGTGTACTCTACCGCCAGGGAAGTCTTCATAAATCTCTGCTTTCATTACATCGGTACCTGGAACAGTGTCAACCCCTAAAACAGAAACTAGCACATTGTATGTGCTCAGTAAATATCTGCGAAAGTCTTTACCATTCTTTTATAGTTTATCTGAAATAGGCTTTAGTGAGGTATCTACTCAGTCTCCCAAATCAAAATCATTTATCTCATTTTCTACCTTCCCACAGCATTTTTTTCACCTTTCTCACAGCCCTTAGCACATGTCGCCATGGTGTTAATCCTACCTGTTGGATTTCAACTCCTTAACCCAAATGCTGAGTATAATTATCTTAGAATCCTCCACAGTGCTTTAAATAGTAAGCCCTCAAAAGAGGGTTCTGAATTAAGCATTCACAATAAAATGTTGTAATAATACATTTATGGCACATTATTAACTCTATATTGCAACCAACAAATGTGAAATTTGCTGTTTTTGAGCAAAGTTTTTAAATGTGCATAATAACTCTGAATGACATACTTCTTACAGAAGTAATAAATAATGCTTTCAGATTTTAAACCTTTCTAAGCTTTATTTTCACAATACAATCCTTAGTTTTAGAACTCTCCATTTTATATTTTATAATAATGTTAGAAAATCAAAGTTGTAAAATAAACTCTCCTTGATTTTGGTAACATTAGAAATTCCATAACATTTATAGTGTGACTAATACAAGTGTTATATAATATTATGATAAAAATCGTGACAATAAATTTTTATTGAGAATGAACTGTGATGGGTACTGCTTTAAATATTTTATATGTATTAACTAATTCTAATCCTCATCAGAACCCTACAAATAAGTTATGCTTATTTATAAATTGGAAAACTAAGGCACAGAGGTTAGATAATTTATATAAGGTCACACAGCTAGTCAATGGCAGAGCCCAGATTGAAACCCTGGCATTATGGCTAACCATTTTTTTCCCCTCACATATATGAATAAACTCTTATTTTTGTAAGTCAACTAACTTTCATATCACATGACCTTTAGCGAATATAAGTTTCCAGTTCTATTTTTCAAGGATAAAAAAAGTACAGGGACGATTCAGAGGGCTCTGACTAGCTAGTTTTACTTCGCAGTCCTGCCAGTTGGACAGGAGTGGTTTTAATCGCCTCACCAGTAACTAAAACGAGAGCTGCACAGAGCACCCAGGTACATCATCTTTTATGCAACAGGAACTTGCCACTGCAACCAGGGAGGATACTATTAGCACAGATGTTATCACTAATGCATAGGGCAGGGAGATTCTATTCTGTAGACATGTTTCCTGCTTTTCTATTCCCATCTCCAGGATCCCAGCTAGTTTCTAGGGACAAGCATGTGTCTCTTCAGGTTCTTTAGTTTGCTTATATCTATGAAAAGGCAGACAAGATCTCATCTACAAGAATTATACTAATAACAGCTCTAGACACTATTGCATATGAGGTTCAGATGGGAGCCACCATGATATGCAGCCTAAAGGAGAAAAGACTTGGGTGGATATATTGTTATTGAAAATGTTATTGGAAGGATGATAAATTAGATTAACAACAGCCCCCAAGGAAGTAGAATAAGGATGTTGAGTAGAAGTTACTAGGAGATATTTTCGATCAATCTAAGAAACCACATTTTAAAAGAGGTATCTAAAGATGGTATTGCTTTGTCTGAGACGTAGTAGTTTCCGTAACACTGAAGGTATCAAACATGGGTTAGATGAACACTGGGGGGGAATATTACAAAGAATATATTGATACTGGCTATATAGTAACACTAGATTATTTTTACATGTTTTACAACCCTGAGAGGATGTGATTCCAATTTTGCACGGCCACGTGCTTGGGATCCCTACGTCCCCTACTATAACACACCCAGTCTTCACCCTGTGTTGTCTCCATTTTTACTTTCTCCAACTTGCAAGACTGATTCTTATTTTAATTTTATCTTCTAGTCTGAAATTGTATCATTTAAAGGAGATAGAGTCCTCGTCTGCTGTCCATATTCAGCATTCAGTAAACTTTTAATAATACAGTATATAAAAACAGACAGTTTTATAGGAGAAGAGTGTTTTGTAGAGGCTAGGTACTCCATCAGTGTATGCATACATCTGAAATGCACATATATAAAATATATAAAAATATGAAGAGTTCAGTTATAAATTTAGTAAACCATAATTTCTTAGGATTTCAGAGTTGTTTGCATTAATGAAAATTTTGAAAAAAAAATAAATTACTTGGATGAGATCATTTGAGCTAAGCAATTTTTTCCAGAACCAGAAAAAAAACCCTACATAATTGGACCTATTAATAATAGGATTAAGAGATTTGGGGAGGAGGTCTAGGAAATGTTTTTACAGGTAAAAATGTATTTTCATAATATCTGTAATTCATCTAGAGTGTCTTAACCTCCTTACACATGGACATTTCTTTAAAGATAACCAGGAAACTAAGCTTTTATCTAGAATAAGAAAACCACTGATTTGAAAATATATTAATGCTAAATAATTGGGTTTTATGAGTCTTACTAATACATGTAATCAGGTTTGTATGAATCCAGTTAGTCCTGAATGAAGCAAGCACAACTTATACAAACCATTTCTACTAAGATTATACTTAATAACAATTCTTTTATTTAAATTTTATTAACTTAAGAGCTTCTTCTTAATAAAATAACAGATAAACATTTACCTATTTCATGAAAGCCAAATATAACACCAGGCCACACAGTAATTTCTAGATGTTCCCATGGATCAGGAGTGAGTAGACCCAAGTCTACAAAAAATGTCTGGACTAAGGGAAGAGGTATCCTAAAGTCCTCATAAGAAGCTTCCTGATTGTTTCTCACAATTGTCAGGACACTGCTAGGACACAGGTTGGTAGCCAAGCCCTGGAGTCATGCTACAGCTAATTCTATTTCTATATATTTCTAGTGCTATATATTTGTATATATTTCTAGTTGTATATTCTATATATTTCTATATATTTCCAGTTGTAGAGTGGAGTCATTCTACTACTAATTATATTTCTTATTATGACACAGCTGTAACTCATAGCTCCTAGGTACCTCTTAAAGTTAAGTTTTGGTTGTTGTTGTTTAAAACTGTCATGGTAAGAAGCAATCAGGGTTAGCGAGGGAGGAGAAGAAAGCAGAAAAGACAAATATAAAGTCTCAAGTAGAGAAGGTGTTGAATATTATAAGTTTTTTTCTTTATAGGAAACAAATTTTTCATATCCATTAAAACTTGCTTACCTGCTGCTAAAGTTTGTCCTGTTCCCGAAGCACTGGTCACACAACCAACTGAATTGCAGAGAGTAATAGTAAACTCATATATCCTATAAGGTTTCAGTCCTTCTACAGTGTAAGATAGTTCTTGGGCTTTAGCAGTGTGCAACAGCTTCAAGGCAAAAAGAAAGAAAGATAATAGGTAATCAGTGTGAAAATATAATCTTGGCAGTCAAAGTTCCATGAATTCAGACAGAGAGAATTATTGCCAACCACCATTAGGAAAAGGATTTTTTTTTTTGAAGAGCCTCGACAAGCCAGGATTTAATTGATAATTGTACAATCACACTGTTTTATGAGGTAATAATCCAGTTCCTGAGTGGATAAATGAGAAAACCAAGTTATTGCCTCATAAAGCAGCATGGTGGTATGGTTATTGTCACCAATGGTAGAGATAAAGATGGTGACATTGTCATTGTTATCATGATAAAGCCCAAACAAAGCCATGGGGCTTGGCCAAAAGTAACCCAGAGCAGTAATACCCAAGCTATGTGATGGAGCTAGGACAGAAAGAAGTGCTGTTGCTATGTTAAATCAATACTATCATTTTCTTTATGAAAAAAAGTCACAGAAGAAAAAGGGGAAAAAATTAAACATTAAGCATATTACTGAGCATCCATGTTAAGTCAATTCTCAATCATCTTTCTTATATAAACAAACATATAAAGATTAGATCAAACAGTTACGTTATTTGAAATATTATCTTTATCATATAATTTCAAATGAAAATAGCAGATTTGAGCAAAGAAGACTGACAGGAAATTCATAGTCCATAATATTAAACAATGAACATTGAGAGTTTGTTCTGTCATTATAATTTGAAGTGATCAAAAGCAACCATGTAAATTTGTTTAGGTTGTAGGTACAAAGGCCACTAGAAATTATATTCAGAAAATAAAAGTCATTAAAACAGAGACTATGACAGTAACTATGAGTACAAAACTAATTTTCTTAAGGCTACTGATACATAGTCATATAAAATAATCTTCCATAAATATAAATACAGATAAATGTAAAGTTCAGTAACATTTGGAGTAGTTTTCTAGAGACTTTCTTTTTAGGGGTAAAATAAAATTCATTTGGAATATTTGCCTAGGTGTTGACTTTAAAATTTCATTAAGTTACATGAGTAGTTCTAAAAAGCAGTGAGATTGGAATGTAGAATGCAGTGTTTCAATAACATTCAGAAATAAAGGTGGTTTTAAAGATTCTAAAACTCTAGGAATAATTTAAATTTAAAACTTTTAAACCATTTCCTTGCAATTATATTTTGAAATCAGAAAAACATCAAATACCAAGTAATTCTTTATTTTTTAATTCTAAAATCATTACTGATATAATGAAGATACAAACTTTTCTGTGAAATGTGATTTAAAATTTTCTAAGTAAAATAAACCTTGAACTGAGTTAACTTATGAATATTGCTGTAATATTCATCCCTTTTAGAATAATCCTGGTAGAATTCAATGTAAATTTTTAGAAAATGGTATTGTTTTTAGGATAAAGTACATGAAGCTATTTCTTATTTAATTTAGGAAGTACAACTATTTTTTAAACAAAATATTCTTTGTAGCAAGAACCCACAATGAAGTAAAATAAGAAAGAAGAAATCTACACTAATATTTATTTTGAAAAGGCTTTTCCTTCTCTACAGATGATTACTATAAATTACATTATTTTAAAAATACATTATTGGCCCCAGAACTTGCAGCATAAAATTATCACTTGGATAGACTTTGTCTTTATCATGTACATAGAGTCAATTTATATGTCTTATAAAATTTATCTAATTGAAAGTTTTTCATGAAATAAGTCTTCAAAGGGGTAGGAAAAATTCTACAGCAGCTTGATCCCCCACAATGAATCCTACATCATCACCACTTTTACGTATCCCCCCGTCTCATTCTTAGACAAATGTTTCTTACTAGTTATTTTTATAGTAGATTTTCCCAGGGAATTTTGGCTATTTATTTACAAAGATTATAACAAGACATACTCAGGTCAGTTCAGATACAAATTTAATCATTGAGAAGGTAAAAATTGGACTTTGTTCTGCTACTTTTGATTTCATTTCCTTGAATAGAGAATATTTGCACTGGAGAGAGAGTTCAAAAGAGAATAAGGTAGGCCCAGTGCAGTGGCTCATGCCTGTAATCCCAGTACTTTGGGAGGCCGAGGTGGGTGGATCACTTGAGGCTAGGGGTTCAAGACCAACCTGGCAAAGATGGCAAAACTCTGTCTCTACTAAAAATAAAAAATAAAAAATAAAAATTAGTCAGGTGTAGTGGCACGCACCTGTAGTGCCAGCTACTTGGAAGGCTGAAGCACAAGAATTGCTTGAACCCAGGAGGAGAAGATTTCAGTGAACCAAGATTGCGCCACTGCACTCAAGCCTGGGTGACAGAGCGAGACTCTGTCTCAAAGAAATAAAAATAAAAAAGAGAATAAGGTGATATATCTATGTCCTTATTCCAGTTCAGCCGTAAGGAACAGCCTTTTAAATAACAACAACAATGATAAAAATATTTATTTTCCTGCGACATTAAATGACAGCTAGTTTATAAAGTATAATGTAGTTCCATACCATTAATAATAATCACTAATAATAATGTGTCAATATTTATCAGGCTCTTTAAGCAGGTAGGTGAGCAGAAATGGTTTTCCCATTTCATAGATGAATAAAACCAGAAGCACAGAGATGTGTGATAACGGCTAATAATTGGGAGATGTGGAATATGAACAAACAGGTTGACTTCTAAGGCTGCATTTTATAAATAATATTTCTCCCCTTATTTTTTTCTTAGAATAACTACTATGATATAAGTAATAGATAAATCAAAACTGTGTTTTACAAAGAAAGAATAGTTTATAAAGCCAAAGAATGGTAAAAACAACAAAATAAAACATCAAGTATAAATGAGATACAACATGGCAAAGACCACATGGAAGTTATAACTAAATTTACCTTAAATCCCATGGTATACCAGATTGGTAGACTAACCTGTTTAAGTTAAAAGATAAATATTATACCAGGTGTGTTTTCATCATGAGATAGTTGGAAATGAGTCAACACATAGACAGATTAATGAAAAATAAGTAATCATAAATTATTTATTGGCTCTTCTTTTTCATCTAGTATAGAAAATAAAATTGTGTGTTGTACATGCATTCTGTCTCCTTAAAAGGCTTAGAAAAAAATGGCAAACCTGTTAGTAGTAGATTGTATAGTGTCTCCCAAAAATTCAGAATAAGACCTTATTTGGAAATAAGGTCTTTGCAGATGTAATTAATTAGTTGTCATCCTGGATTTCAGGTTAGTTTAAAATCCAGTGACTGGTATTTTCATGGGAGAAATGAGAGGGACACACAGACCCAGAGGAGACAGAGACGTAGAGCAGGACTTGTGAAGACAGAGGCAGCAGATATTAGAGTTACGTTGCCACAAGCCAAGGAACACCAGGAGCCACGGGTAGGTGGAAGAGAAGAATTGTCTCCTAGAGCCTGTGGGGGACTTGGCCGTACTAACACCTAAATTTCCATTGTTTTAAGACACTCAGTTTATGTTAATTTGTTACACCAGCCCGTGGACTCAAATGCTCTAGGGTACAAAGATCTGAACTCCTAGCTTAATTTGAGACAAGCTAAGAGGGTCATTTCAGCTCCAGAACTACCCACAGAATCCGCTGAGGCTGCTTCCACTATTGCATCACAGTTCAGCTTCTTTGTTGCTCAATCCTACATACTTTATCACTTCACATTTGTTGTTCCTGAAAGTGCTCCCCTAATAAACCTCCTGTACTCAGTCTTCTACCAAGAGTGTTTCTGGGGGAATTTGCCCTAAGATAGTCATAACAGGAGTGGCTCTAGGAAGAAGACTCTAAAATGATATTTTGGAGCTCCATCACCCACTCGCTGGTGTACAATGATCTCATCACAGACAGCAGGTAGAGTACTGATAGTCCACAGCAAGGCCTAGTGGTGCAATGCTTAAACTTCCATTAGTGGTGAACTGTGATGAGTTACCAGTAGAAGGTAATTCACTAGTTTGTTGGAATTAGTAATTACAAGGACTACTCTGGGGAAACTAGTAATTATAAGGACAATGCATGGATCTTGCTGGTTGCTATCAATGCACTGAAGAAAGACAAAGGAAATCTGAGGGTGATTAATCACCAATTTAAGACAAACTATAAAAGCCACCTTGACAGTATTCTTTATATCAATAGCATCATATTAAATGAATCAGATAAGCAAGAAATGGTAGGTAGGCAGAGGTAACACATATATGTTCTAGAAAGTGAGAGAGCAATATTATGAAGATTAAGGAATCTGCCATATCAGTGAAGTTTTTAGGAGTTCAAGTGGCCTGAGACATGCTAGGATATCCCCTCCAAAATAAAGGACAAATTATTGCATCTTGCATCTACCACCACTAAGAAGGAAACAAAATGTCTAGTTGACCTCTTCACATTCTGAAGGGCGCATATTCCACATTTGAGAATACTGTTCTGAGAAAATTTATGAGTAATATGGAATGCTGCCAGTTTTGAGAGCATCCCAGAGTAGGAAAGGGCTCTGCACCAGGTCCAGCCTGTGGTACAGGCAGATAAGCCACTTGGGACATAACGTGTAGTAATTTTTACAGCACTACAGGTAAGCATTGTGGGAAAAAATGTTGCAAGGCACATATAGAAAGAGAATCACAAGGCAGATAGACCCCAAGAGCTTGGAACAAAGGCATAACATGTAACGGAAACTATACACCATTTGCTAAATGGCCCTAGCATGCTTTCGGGCTTCAGTAAAAACAGAGCATCTGGTCATGGAACACCAAATAGCCACGCAGCTAGAGCTACTTTTTTATAATCTTGGAATTGTCTCAGCCAAGTCTTGAGGTTAGAAGGGCCCAACAGAAATACATCATAAAATGGAAGTGGATGTCTGAGATTGGATATAAGCAGAGCCAAAAGCGTAATACATTGTGCAAGCAGGTGGTTCAGGCCCCCATGACATCCACCATTCTTATACTGGTGACTCAAACTCAGCTCATACCTATGACCCATGGGAGGTCCCTTAAGAGCTGAAAGAATGGGGAAAAAAAGCAGAATTTACTTTACAGATAGGATGTCTTGGTATGTGGCTGCAAGTCAAAAATGGTAGCTGTTGCTCTATAACCCTTGTCAGAGATGGCCCTGTGAAACAGCAGAGAGAAGAAATCCTCTTAATGGGCAGAACTTCAGGCAGTTCACCTGGTCATCCATGTTGTGTGGAAAGAGACGTGTCTCAAGGTAAAATATACCTGGACAATATGGCAGTGGCTTGGAAATATTGGCCAAGAGCATGAAAAAAAAGATGGAAGGATCAGGAACTAGGAATTCGTGGAAAGAAAAATGTGGCTAGATCTATGGGAGTAGGCATAAAGTATAAAGATCTTTTATCTTATGCTAATGCCCAGTGAAGAGCATCTCTCTCAGAAGAGGCACTGAACAGCCAAAAACACAGAAGAACTTGTTCGATTGACATCCTTCCATCAGCTTCTGCTATTGGCCACCAAGATGCTGGTAAAATGGGCAGAGAGGTATATCAGCCACAACTGTAAACTGGAGAGAACAAGAGCCTCCTATCCTCTAGGAGTGCTATATGTATCAGATGAATTAGTTCACATACACAGTAAAGCCTCAGTAACTTTTAGCTATGATAATTATTCTCACTACTGCTAGCTGGGGGATGAATTACTAGAAGGCAATATATTACTGTATATTCAAAATTTTGAACATATTCATAATTCATTTTGTCATAAGCTGTGATAAATTCAATTCTTCAGATTTTTGAAGTAGAAATGTATACGAAATGTACATATAAGAAGTTTTATCAATGTTATTTATATTTCCAAAAGAATTAATACAATATCAACTGACTGTGGACTGGTTAAATAATTATTGTGTGTCCAAATAACATGATAGTCACAGTTAATGAAAGTCAACTTCACGTAAAATATTTAAGGATACACGATAAATGGAAAAAACAAGTCTTATGAAATAAATTATACCACCTTAGTTTCAATATATGATTATACTGGAAAAATACAAGTGACACACAAAGAGGGAGGCTTGTACACATAATATTATATTAAGAAAAAATGCCCCATTTAATCAATACAGAGGGAGAATTCTGTACAGAATTCTGCAAACTCAAAAAATGTCCAAATGAAGCCCTAAGCCAATTCTGAAAGGACATTAGTTAAAAATAACAATACCTGTGAAAACGCCATGGGAATAGACTGTTGAGGTGATTGTTCAGAAATCATATTGATGTCATACCCCACAACTTTTCCTCTTGTAACATTATCTGCTGGCTTCTCCCAGGAGATATTGAGAGAGTACGAAGAGAGGGGAAAGACTGAAGGAGGGATCATGAATACAGGTGCTATCAATGAGAACAATAACAACAACATCAAAACAATGAATGTCGTCCCTATATATTTTTAAATTGAATTCACACATTCATTTTAGTTTCTGAAATACCTTGTACCTTTTAAAGTATTCTGCTTTGAAAAAGTCCAAGAATATGCTGGTATATGTAAAAGGTATTCACTTTTTAAAATGTTATCTGAAAGTATATTCTCCATCTTCATATTACCAGCTACTTTCTACTTACAAAATAAAAATCTCATAGGAATTTGCTTGTGTTCATAAAGATAGTAAAGTGGATAGTTAGATAGGAAATTATAAGTCTTACGAGTATCTAAAAGAAGTCACAAAAATAGAATATCTCAGTTCAAAAAGTTCAGAAAAATGCATGATGATGTACTGGATTTCCCACGTAGGGAAATATGTCATTGAGCCAATCCAATGCAGCTGGCTGAATATTATTCTTCAGAAAGAGGTAAACCTAAAGTATTCTAAATAACCCCAATGAATGTCGCAAAGTTTTTGTTAAATTTTTATTGAAGTGTTCAGGTTACATACACATGCGTTTCCCCCCTGCCACTCTTGAGCTCTTTACAGGGATTTTAAATGTGCTAACCAAAGGTGTATTATCAAAGGAACTCATTGCACTTTCATTAGCTAGTGACCCATAAGATTATGAGGGACCAGTATTGCAGTTTCACCCGTTACTTTTCATTTCTGACCTTGATTTTCCCCTTCCAGAATGCCATGCCTCATCACTTGTGCTATCATGGCTCTATTATTTGTCCAAGATGGCTGGTAGTCATTAAGAGATGCTCAAGCACAATGCGTATTTTATTCATGAAATGATTCCCTTGGACATCAACCTAAAGCTACCCTCATCCTCCATATTCCTAACAGGTCAAGTTTAGATCAGGGCTTGGGTTTCTTTGATATCTACAGATTAAACACATAACAAAAGTGTATTTTTTTTTCTTAAAGGCTCATGAAATTTGAAGTGTTTTAATATAAAAAATAAAGTGGAGGATTAAAAATTTTTGCCTTAATGAAGATACTAAAATTTAGATATGTTGTCCTCCTTCCTTATCATCATGCCATCTGCTTACAAATACACTTGTGAATTATAGATTTTGATGTCCAGGATTCTGTCATTATGTACAATCTAGTATCTAAACTATTTATTTTGGAAAGATAAATAAAAACAAAGACAAATTTGTGGAATTGGTGACAGTCATCTCTTTCATTGAACATAAATTATGCTGTATATGGAGCAAGATGAGACATGTGTCCAATCCACTTCAGGAGTGGAAACCAAATGCTATTTTTGACAAACATTCCCAGAAGACTATAACTATAGTTAAGCCATTTTCGCCCCATGAATTAATAACTAAAGCATTTACTTTTGCCCCCTAAAACTTGCTGCAAGTACTTTATGACCTTGAGTTGTTTATGTAACAAATCCATATATATGAAAATTTTCCTTGATCTATGGAAGTTTCTAATTCTTGCTTTTCAAAATGTACTTTAACAGTACTTTGACTTTAATTTGAGGAAGCATTTGCATTCAGAGGTTTTAAAAGTAGAACTTAAAGCATTGATCTTTACCTGATTCTCCTGTTCTTTCTGAGACCCAGGCAGAAGACACACTTCCAGCCATATTCACAGCTAAGACTCTAAACTCATACTTGGTGTATGGCTCCAAGTCAGTGATGGTTGTCATTGTTTGAGGAGGTTTTAATGCATTTTCATTGGCCGATTCTACAAATGAATGAGGACTGAGCCAACCACTGCTCTGAAAAACTCGACTTTCCTCAGATGTGGTTTCCTTAGTAGATCTCAATCTTCTCATGTATAGTTCATATCTTATAATTATTCCTAGAGAAATTAAATAGTGAACCTAGGTAACTCATCAGACAAAGGGGTTACTTTAGGGGTACGGTAGGGACAGGTCAGTTAAAGAGTGCTGGATTTTCATTGTCCTTCTAATTAGATTACTGTCAATTTCTTTAGCATTCAAAATGTAGTGATTTAGTAGTTTAGTAATCTAGATGACAAGTACATAGAAGACAACGAACTGATATATAGATGAATGTATAAAATACTATTAAAGGCATACGCATGAGGAAAACCAACCAAAATGGATAACATACAGACAAAAAATAACTACACTTTATCATAGGTAAATTCAATCTTCTTCAGAATTGATGGTCACAATTTCTATTAAGAATGGCCAGTTCTTTTGGGGAATTTGATCATTATAGGTCTGGTCTGTATCCTTTCAAATTTGGAGGTTTTAATTTAACTTGTTTAACATAAGCCCTGTTTGCATAAATGTTATAGTCAATTTCTACCCAGTTTTACCAAATAACTTTACAAATCTAAAGAAAGATTTTGCTATAATATGTACATGATATAAATGATTAAAAATCTGTGAATGTGTGTCTGGCCTATATAACCAAGGGTTCAATTGCATGAATGCAAAAATTAACTTAATGGAGTCAGTTAGCTTATATACATATTTTTTGTATTATTTTATATATTTTTCTCGCTTAGAAGAGAAGATGTACTGCTTGTGGGTGCCCTAACTTGTGACACAGTCAAATATAATGCATTTCATAAGTGAGTTTCAAATTATAAACATCATTTGTGTTATGGCAGATGTCATTAAGAGCAAAGATAATATTAGCCTTTTAAGGGGCAATTTAATTGAATGGAATTTGTTATTAGATTAGAAGAAATACACTTGTTCCACTAACCAGGAAAAATACTATCCTATATCTTTAGAAACTGTTTCTCAATTATTATATTGTGCAGTTATAAAAAGGAATACAATTGCCAAATTCCTAATTGCACAATTACAATGGATTCTCATTCATGTCTTGCCCAAGAAGAGGAATCTTGGCCTTGGATTCTTACCGTTTAGTTCCATTGGTGGAGACCATTCTAAATGAAGTTCTGTAGAACTGATTTTCTGCACCTTAGGTGGACTCAGTCTTTGGGGAGGGGCCTGGGCTGTGGTCACTGTAATGGGCAAGCTGTGTAAACAGCCCCCGCTAGTACACGCCTGTACAGAAAAATCGTACTTGGCAAATGGAACCAGATTCCAGATGGTAGCTGAGGTTTCATGACCTTCGTAGGAAACACATGGCTGACCACCAGCCAAAGGGGCACAGGACAAAATATATTTCTCTATGGGACCAGATTGATTTGAGAGTGTTGTCCAGGTAAATGTCACAGAGTCTGAGCCAACAGGAATGATATAACTTAAAGTCAAGTTTCCCTCTGGAACCCCTGGTTTTGTCCTGTAAGTGACAGCTACACTCCTTGTTGAACCATGCACATTGGTGGTCTTAATGTAATAGGAATATTTGGTATATGGTAACAGGTCTGTGTCTAAGAAGTATTGAATACCTGAAATGAAAGAAAAAAAAAAGCAAAGTTACATTACATTTCACAAGTTGATGAAGAATCATTGCTAACTGCTTTCCTATCATATTATTTAATTACATAAACTACACCAATCTACTCTTTTGATTAAGGATACATCTCATATTTTTAAAATTGAAATAATGTAAATACCAGTTGATTGTTTTTATTACTGAGTATAACATAAGAAAGTGTCATTCGTAATAAAGAATGTTTAGATGTTTGTTTCAGTTCTTCTTTTGCTTTTCATAGTGTCCTTTTGTTAGAAGGTCTAAGACAAAGTCCTTGCGGTTCTCCAAAACAGAAAAGTAACTATGTTTCCTCTATGTAACTGGTTTGCTTGTTCAACACTAAACACACCAGACTAAGGGTCAGTAAACTACCACCAAGGGGTAAATCTGTCACCTGGCCAGCATCTTGACTGGAAAATTTTCTTATTTTCTGACCTACAGAAATTAGAAACGTTTATTGTTTTAAGCTGCTAAATTTTGGAGACATTTGTTATCAGCCATGAGGAATTTACACAACAGAAGTTTTAGATAAGCAGGACTTCTATGCATGAAGGATTGTGAGGGCAGAGAGAAGCAGCTACAAAGAGGTTTTTAAAAAATAAGATAGAGAGTGGAGGTGATTAGGCACGTGGCTGGAAATCCTTGTTCTCTACGGACAGGAAACACATTGTAGGACTGTGAAACACACAAATGCCAGAGAGGCTGCTGCCTGCTCCCCCATGGGGCTGTTTGTATGGGAGATGGGAGGAGGGTTCCATTAAGCAGAGGTGCCCTATAGCAAGATGAAGGTCCCAGCATATTTATGTGCTTCCCCTTCCCCTTCCCCTTCCCCCTCCCTCCCTTCCTTCCTTCCTTCCTTCTGACAAGAGATAGAGCTTTATTGTGGAAAAGCTGAGTTTGCAGACGACTGAAACAGTAACAATGTTTAGCCTAGTCCATCTATTTACAATATATAGGGGTTGGGGTTTCCCATACACATCTGTATTGCTCTCCCTCAGCCTAGATTTATCCCCATCAGCAACTTTCATTTCTTTCCTGGATCTGCCATTGGCCACAAAAGACACAACTCTTCAGGGTGATAACCCATCATGTAAACCTAGGCATTCCCAGTTTTTTTTTTTTTTTTTTTTTTTTTAGACAGGTCTGGTTTTGTCACCCTGGCTGGAGTGCAGTGGCACAATCTCGGCTCACTGCAACTTCTGCCTCCCAGGTTCAAGCAATTCTCCTGCCTCAGTCTCCCGAATAGAATAGCCAGGACTACAGGTGCCCACCACATCCGGCTAATTTTTGTATTTTTTGTAGAGATGGGGTTGCACCATTTTGCCTAGGCTGGTCTTGAACCCCTGGTCTCAAGCAATCCGCCCACCTCAGCCTCCCAAAGTGTTGGGATGACAGGCATGAGCCACCACACCCGGCCCTTCTTCCCAGTCTACAGCTCCTACAGGGCACTCTGGGGTCTGACTGCTCAGTGGAGGAGGCTTCCGCTGGTGTTGTGGGGGACGCCTTGGGCATTGACTCAGGTGAGGGCCACTGTCTTATCAGAGATGACCCTGATAGAGCTGAGGAAGGTAAGACAGTTCTCTCTCTGGTGGCTGTTTTCAGTTGTACCATGGGTACTAGGGGTCGCCTGAGATCAGGGTGGGGGCTGGCGGAAGAGCACTCACAGTCCCGTGAGAGGTACTGAAGTCAAGGTCCCAGGTTTCAACCTGGGGGCATGTGGTACCTGAGCAGACCATGATCCCTGGCTTCCTGAATGGCACGTGTCAACCTCATGTGCTGCTTTATGCAGACTCCTGTGTATGGAGCATGGAAGATGATACCCACGGACAAACTTGCAAGATCACAGCATGTGATCTTGGCAGATGGGGCAGAGATTCCCAGCAATTTTATTCCTGCAAATCTATGTATTTCAAGTCCGCTGTGGGGGTATACCACCCTTGTGGTTGCTGTGGTAGTCAGCCCAGATAGGGCGAGAACCTGTCGCTCCTGGTATTCTTCTGATTCCAGATATTTCCAGGGTTCACTCTTATAAGGCGAAATGGGAACTGGGGACAAAGAATCCTTCTGAGCGGGAGCTTTGGTGCCAAGAGTCTAGAGGGGAACCTGAACTCCGTGGGCACCTCGGAAGAGAGAAAGGTTAGGAAGCCACCTCAGCAGGGGGTTTAAGGTGGACGCCGCCATCTTGACGTAGCCCAGTGCAGGAATTTCTTGGTTTCTTGAACAGTGAGGGTGCAGTGTTGACAGCCAGTGAGCCCACTATAGGACCTTCTGTGGCTGGGACAAAGTGACTCTTCCACCTCTGAGAGGGCCAAACGGTAGATGTAGGAAATGGAAAAAAAAAAAAAAAAAAATCTCAGAAATTCCTCAGCAATAGCAAGAGCCTAGGGAAGACTAAAATAATAGTGTGTTCAGGAGGCCCTGACCAATCTGAGAATGAACACGTGTTCACCAGCTTCATGCATCAGACATTGATGCCATGAGAATGCCAAGGGTTGAGATCTGGCCAGCTACACCTTACAAATGAGCCTGCATCCTCTGAAGGGCCTTCTGCAAATGGCCAGAGGGAAGCTGCCCTTCCCCCAAATGTCATGGTGGTTGAGGGAGGGGAATAATTAAAGACTGAACAATACAAGGGAGTATCTGAATGAAAGATGGTTTTGTCATTCTATTGCACATGTCATTGCAAATTCTTCATGAAAATATGTTAAGTATTGTATTAGAGTAAAATCAGGACATAGAAACCACAGAGTAATTTGTACAAGGAACGTTTACTATAAAGAATGATTTAATACAACATGGTTTAACTTCCTAAGTGGTACAGAAAACTCTAAAGAATATAGGAATAGAAGAGACAGGGGAAAGTCACCATCCTTAGTGCTAAGGCAGAGCACCCAAAGAAGGATCATATTTGGAAAAGTCCCCTAGGGCTGAGATTCAGACTTTCTAGAGAGTGTGCAGCTGTGGCTCATTGTTATTTCGATAAATATTTATTAGATTAGATTAAAGTTACCCTTATCCCACAATAAGGCTGTTGAAAATATGAACAAAATTTGAAAAATCACCGAAGGCTAGAACAATGATGGAAAATAATCTATTTAACATGCCAAAAGCCAAAACCTAAAAGACAAAAATAAATTTCAGTGCTGAATATTCCAAAAGATTGTCTGGCATAAGCTTAAACTGGAAGTTGGAAGACTTATAACCTGATGACAATTAAAAGAAGTACAGTACTTGCTGGATGTTTGTAGCATCTGAAAAATGGAATATAATCCTAATAGATCAGAATGTATTATACAAGAGCAGTCCACTTAATAAGAAATTAGAATCACATAGAATTGGGATGGAAATATGCATTTGTGTAGGAATATCATATAAGGCAATTTATAGTGTGAAATAAATAAAAGCATTTGAAAGGGTATGAATAGGATACCCATTAATGATACCATAACAAAAAAAATAATACTCAGGTTAAAAGAGTGCTTATCTCAAGATAGTTGCTCTCCTTGGTTGGGGTACGGATCTTTAACTCTGAGTTTGAAAATTTGCTGTTACTACAGACTTCTGCATTTTCAGAGCACCATTTACAGTCCTTGACTCAGCACTGATTTGTGATCTTGGCTGATACCCTCCTGGTTTGTAGCAGTCCCCCAGTGTACCACCTACCAAAGCTACATGGAACTCCCCAAGATTGCTGAATATACCTTATTTTCTCATATACTTCCATGTGTTTTAATACAAAATGTATTTCATGACCATCACTCTTCGTCAGCTACAGTATCTGGCTAATTCAGCTCATATTCCTTCCTTACTGGGAAGCTTTCAGTGGTTCTCCATCATCATCATTGCCACCACAGGCGCGGTTACATTTCCTACACCTCCCAAGCCACCCTGTGCTTCCTTAACACCCCAAGTTTACTCTGGTTCAACATTTATATATTCTGTTGTTACTTAATTTACTTATATGTCTCCCCACTCAGTAAGGAGAACTGTTCCTTTCATCTTTGTATTTCTAGTGACTGATACAGTTTCTGATCTGGAATAAGCACTGAACAAAATTTTATTAAACACATGAATGATTTTTCTATACATATTTGATCTATTGTTTCAGGAAAGAATATAGTAGTCCCCTCTTATCCACAGGAGATACATTCCAAGATCTCCAGTGGATTCCTAAAACAACAAATAGTATTAAACTATATATATATGCATACATATATGTATGTATATACGTATATACATGTATATACATATACACATGTATATATACATGTATATACGTATATACATACATATATATAACATATATATATTAATGCAGGGAAACTACTGCATTAAGAATATTAAGAGCCTTATAAAAACAGTTGCCTGTCATCTTCTCTTCTGTTTTCTCATCCTGTCTCTATATCTTATGTTTCTTCATTTATTCCTCTCAGAGCTAACTGAATCATCTTACCACTTGTTACATTGATCCCTTGATGTAGTATGAGATTATAAATTATAATTTTAAAGATGGAAATGAATAAGAGTAGAAATGAAATCCCAGGGCTCATTAAAATATTTGGTTGTCTAAAATTCTAAGCTTAAACTATGTTAATATCTGTAGGTGATAGAAGTCATTGTCACATGTAAAAATAATCACCCTCTAGTTCCCGTGCAAGGATTTCTCTAAAGTGACATTTAAGGGCTATCTCCCCATTCATGCCATCCCAAATGAGGAACAACTCATCTGACTGTGAATCTGGGGAGTCAGGGTGTAGGGAGCAAATTATGTGCAGATCAGCCCATTAATTTTTCTCTCTTCTAATTTGTCTTCCTGCAGGAAAAAGGATATAGTCTCTAATCTGACTTTCATCAGTAATGAAGATCGTTTTTATTTTTAAATTTGATCTGCCTACTATGTCTAGTGCTCCTTTGATTCCAAACTCAAATAGGAACAACACCAAAAAACAGTATGAGTTACTGTCCACTCCCTAAACCTACAACACTAACACAAGAGTGCTATTTCCTCCAATAACTATTCACTTCCTTCCCATGACATGTAAGATACCTATGAGCAAACCAGAAGGGGGCTACAATAGAGATACCGTTAGGGCTGATTATGTATGATTCCTGAAGTGCTAGCTTGACCTCTACCTTAAATAAAACGTAAAGATATACCTTGTTTTTTAAAGTTAATTATTCACAATCTTTAAAATTATTCACCATTATTTGCATGCTATTATAATAATAAATAATTTGAAAGCTTTAAAGATGGTACACCAGGATATCATGATCCTAGGAAGGAAAATATGTCTTAGAGAATCCCATAGTACATTAGGCCAGCTAGAAAAAGTTTCCATTCTAAAAAAGAATTCTATAAAGGTCTCAAACAAACTATCAAACTTGCTTGGAAGACAACACTATTAATTTTCTTTGAAAAGTTCAATGATTCTCCACCTATAATTCCTAATGCCTTTATTTAACCCAAAGATTTGTTCATCCAGCTGAATATAAGTAGTGTTTCCTTTACATGTTACACATGCTAGCCACGCACTAGAAATAGAGCAAGAAACATGAGGCTATTATTAGAATGATACAAAGTTCTGACAGTGTTAACCAATTGTTCTTACTGTTCAAATGCCATCATGCAGATAATTTTCACATCATTAATTACAGTGACTGTCAAGAAATGCCAGAAGTGGCATTTTTTAATGAAAAATATGGTTTAAGGAAATAATGCCTTGTTTAATAGGATTATATAAATGTCTGATTAGTGAATGAATACACATTTATTATGTAAGAAAATGTTATTTGGATTCCGTATTAGTGCAATCGTCAAAAACAGCCAGTGTTGTACTAACATGTGATGGACTATAAAATAGATCACAATATGTTACTATGGAAATCATGCCTCTGGCTTGAATAATATCATTGATAGTTTTAAGTTTAATTTTGCTATTTCATTAAGCTGTATGGAAAGTAGGGTGACCCTAATTCACAACTTCAGAAATAACTCAACCAGTGGTACTGTCATCTTCAAAATCATTTTCAATATTTTTACAACTCCTCTCTTTCTCTGTCACAAAAGTTTAAGTTTCAGGACACCTGGATCACGCTGATATTTGGAAGAAAATAAACATTCTAGTAGCAGGTTTTCAGGATACTTTGCCAACATGGCAGATGTAGACAGATGTTCATTTCCCTTTGCAATCTGCATCATGAAGTTCAGAGTTTCCATTAACTTTAAAGAAGACTTGGAATACTGAAGAGACATGTAGAGCCAAGAGAAACGGGTGGACATAAGAAACTAAATTCCAGTTATATGAATCAGGTGCAAAATGAAACCCAGTATAATGCATACAAAATAAAACTCTATGCGATGCAGAAGTTTTAAAGTCAATTAAAATGTTAAAACAAGGCATCCTCCTAACCATTTTAAGGAAGGTTATGGAATTTCAGTGTTGCGACACAGCTTTAAACAGTTCTCTAACTAATTAAGCATGGTTAAAGTAGAATTTGGAAAACTGTGTATTAAA